>NW_010400878.1:53033-53551 GCF_000710305.1 Buceros rhinoceros silvestris | reverse complement strand
CTGAACCCAATGTTGTTTTCAAGGCCTTTGATTTAACTGGTACATGGTTACCTGAAAACACTTATATTGGTGTAAAGAACATCGTGCATGTTGAGAATTCAGTGCCTCATGCAATGCCTAGCCAGTAAAATGTGGAGGACTGCTTTTCTTAAACCCTTTTACCTTGCAACATTGGAGACCATTAATAGAAGCTATATATGGCATGTAATGAGCAACTTGTGGAAAGTGGTTTACTAAACAGAAAGAAAAACCCATTTCCAGTTCCAGCTAGAACATTAAACATGGCACAGAAATGTCAAGGGTAAATATAACAAAAGCATTTTTCATATTTCTTTATGGACTCATAATTTCAGCGGTGTCTGTATTCTCAAATGTTATTTTAGCAAATTCAACCCTGCACATTTGATCAAATTCTTTTATTCTTGGGAGTGATGAGAAAGATGTTTAAATAAGACTATTTAAATCTAAGGTGCTTAAAGACTTCAGAAATAACTCTTCATAGAAAGCAGGGCTAAGGG
>NW_010400878.1:48869-52838 GCF_000710305.1 Buceros rhinoceros silvestris | reverse complement strand
TTCAGCAGCATACGAGTACTAACAAGAAATACCAAAAAGCAAGTGAAAGGGTGTCTTTCGTGACTCCATCTACATAAATATCAAATCCCACTTGAAGAATTTTCAGGCTTATCTAAAATCTGCTCAGAACAGTTCAGGAATAATAACCTAAAAAGAAATAGGGCAGTATAGTTCAGAGTTTTTAAGTTGATTTCAGTCTGAAGTTTACAGCTACACTTGAAATCCTGGGTGCCTTCACTCAGAAATCCCCATGGCAGCCTCAGAGGTGCCTTTAGCCCAGTATCTTACTCTGTTGGTGACCACTGATGGGTTATAGGCAAAATATAACAAGAGGAATCTTCCTTACTGTCCCTTTATTGCCTCCTGCAAACTGAGGTCTAGGTACAAGCCAGAAATGACTATACTTTTCAAAAACACATGTCTCTAAATAAGTGTTACTTTCTCTTTTCTCTAGCAAAAGATTGGGTTTTTTTATCCAATGAGAACAGATCTGGGCGCTCTTCTGCCTCGTTTCACTTATTAAAGTAATTTGTACATAAATGACTTCATTTGATTTTGATTTTTTTTCCTCAGGCAGCTCTACAGCTTTTCCATAAAGCCTGCTGCTTTTGATTAGTCACAAACAACCACAAATATGTGCTTGCCTACATGGAGACTGAAAATCTCCTGATACTTAGCCTATATCCTGGTTTTCCAAGTTAATACGTTTCAGCTCAGTAGCCATGTCCGAGGAAAAAAACAGACGGTGCTCTTCGGACCCAACTCCATGGGCAGTAAAAGGTGTTCCTAACTTACTTGCAGAGTGTTTTGAGCATATAATACATTTTTCTGAACAACTTCGTAAAAATGGAATACACTGATTTATACTAGTTGGGGTTATTTCTTTCCCTCAGTAGGCTGCAGCCGCCTCTGCCATGAGTGCACACACAGAGCTTAGAGGATGTTAGCGGTCAGTCTGGTTTGTGATACTCCACAGCCTCTAGCTTTGTCTAGCTCACTTGTTCAGTTCTGCAGTCAAATGCATTTGGGGTTCAGTGATAATGAAAGTAACCGGTTGACTGTACAAAGTTTGTTATGAATTAATGTCTATTTGGTTAATATCAGCTTTTTATTAACAGCTGGTGGCTGAGGCAGATGCGGTGAAACCCTAATACTCCCTTGCAGTAAAGCAGAAGAGTAGAATAATTGAAGTCAAAGGCTCTTTATTTTCTCTGGACTTGACTCATTAGAAACAATTTCTTCTACTATAGCTGTGTACAAACTTTATAGAAGAGGATCTGACTGCCTTGCAGTCTCTGAGCAGATGGTAGGAATTATGTTACAAGCCTAATGAGTTTGGTGTTTGAGTCAGGGTCTAGTTATAAGGAATATATTAGCTACTAACAGCCTCCTATTTGTCCTGGCCCTCTAGCTAGCAGACTGAGAACTGTACTATCTATGCCAAGAACAGGGAAACTCTCTACAGCCTTCCCTGGTCTTCTGTGGTCATGGAAAAGGCTCCAGTGTAATGTGACAATCACATAGTTCTGCTTTGGTCATTTCTTTTTCCATGTGCTGATCTAGCCCTGCTTAGCTTGTGGGATCTGCTGGGAGGACTGGTTCATGTGGTTAAATTCTGCTTTTGAAACCACTGCTGCGTCTTTCCTTTCTCTGAAGACCGAACTCCCAACTATGGGACTACAGCTGTGGCAATGTAGGATTGCACAGTCCTGTTTGTGTGTTTCCTGTAGCTGTTAAGGGAATGAGATCATGAAGTTGGATAGTACTGAAAACCTGGCTATTCTAACACGCAGCAGATTTTACTGAAGAGTGGAGAACCACTAGTAAAATACCATTCCTGTCCTGTTGGCAGACTAATATCACGCTGTACCAATCTGCTCTTGGAACTACTACTACTCCCTCCTTTTTTTATCTGTAGCTTCAAACCTGTTCTTATCTGTAATTACTCTGCCAAAGAGCTCAATCTGCCATTTGCAGCAATAATGGATCCTGTTACTTAATCACAAATTTATTAGACAAACTGTCATGAAGTGTCCTAGCAGAGATTCATTTTCTTTGTGCTCTGCTCCTGTTAAGTCAATGGACTTCAGTGGATGGGAGACTATCTGAAAATGGTAACTGACTCTGAAGCCAGTTTATTTAATTTGCAAAGCCTGGAGGGTATTTGGCCATCTGCTTCCTGTTTAAACCGAGCCTTTTGGAAAACCTGGCCTGACCTAGCCAAAAGGACAGTTTGGAGCTGGTGTAAAAATCTAGATCCAGAAAGCGTGATTGAACTTTAATGAGAAATTCACTGTTCACAACCCTTAATCAATATGAAAAATCAAAACAACAGAAGACAGAAAAAGCAAAGCCTGACCAAAGCAGTGAAACTTCAGCCAGACTATCACTGAACTCTTCAGCTGTCTGTCCCAGGAGATGAATTGCACTCAGGGCTGCTATGACTAAGGGAGCTCTCTGCATGTGGGCAGACCCAAACAGTGAGCCTGCCAGTGTCAGCAAAATCTGAAAGAAAACTTTCCAATACGAACTGATGATTTGGTTCCTGTGGCAGGCTGGGGAAGTGTGCACTGGAAATGTGCAGACAAACTTTTAGAACTTCTCCTGCCCATAGCCTGTTTGTTGGGTTTCGATGCTGGTTTGTTTTTCAGCCTATTTGGTAAGCTCTAGTTAGATGTTACTTTATTAATCCTATTTTTGGTGTTACAAGAAGAGCTGCTGGCTGTGGAATAAGGCTTTGGTGTAGTTCCTGATTGTCTAAACCATGGAAATTTTTGGTCCCTGGATGAGAAGCTTAGGTGGGCTAGAACTGGGGGGGTGGGAGATTTCCTAGGATCCCCATCATGTCCAGGAACTTGGCCTGCAGTTGTGGTTGCCTGCTACTTTTACATCAACATGCACTCAGAATTCAGCACTCACACCTCATTTGTCAATCACACCCTTCACACTGCAAAGCAAAATTAAATTCTCTCTGCTGCCATATCCCGGCCTCCCCCATGCATATTCCTCCCCCAAATACTTCAGATGTTTTGTTTTCATTCCTGGTCCTGTCTTCACTGCACAACTCACCAGGCTGCACTGGCAGATGGGAAGTCTATCCAATAGGAGCAACTGTGAATGCTGCTTTGTGTCCTGGGACGTGGGGACCTGGCACACATAAGAGTGAGTGATGGTCCTATCACCATGCCTTATACTACCCTGATGCAGATTGTGAGCCACCTCTACTACTTTTCTTTCCCTTCTACGTTCACTCTGGTTCTTCCTGTCCCTTTGCCCTTGAGTTATAAGAGAAGAGGAAAAGTAGAGCAAAGGAAGTGCTCAAGATGAGGAGGAAAGGGATGCTGCCACTCTGAGTGGCAAAGCAGACAGCAGGTCAAGCTGACTGTCATCTTTTCCTCTGAAGTCTTGCCTTTTCCAAGCAGTCCAGCCTTCTGCTATTCCAGCTCCTGATGTGTCTGCCTCTTCTGTGCTCCAGCTTGTTGAGTTTGATGCATCTCTGTGTGTGACTGAAAGCAAATGATTCAAATGCTTGCTGATAATTTGCCTCTGACCATACATCAAGACCTGTAGTCAGAATGCCCTTCCCCAAGCAGCTGTGGGTCCATACCTTTGACACAGTGAGTTTGGGTTGGATGTGAGGCAGGTTGCTCTGTGCAGACATAGAGAGCAGAAAGGAGATCGACTTCTTGAAGGAAACTGATGGCGTTTCCTTCGAGAATCAGCTTTTGCGGGTGCTCTCTGGGAGGGGAGCTCAGGTCTGCCCCAGGAGATAGTAGGCAAAATCTGGTCGAGTTTCCTCTGCAGGCAAAAGCTGTGGATCTAGCTGCGACAGGCAGCCTGGGGTGTGACGGAGGAGTAGTGTCCTTGCAGGGAGGCTGCCGGGGGGTGGCCGGGCTCCCCTAAGACAGGTCAGGGGTGAGCCTCATGCTGAGGCTAGCGCTGAACCTCCGCTCCTGCCAGCCGAACCTC
>NW_010400878.1:39316-48764 GCF_000710305.1 Buceros rhinoceros silvestris | reverse complement strand
CCTCCGGCTCTTGTGGCTGCTGCTTGCGACGGCCACTGCCACCAGCTGCTCTTTGCGGGCCCTGCAGCCGCGTTTGGAACTGCCGGAGGTGTTGGAGAGCGCTGCAGAGTGGCACCTAACGGCGCCGGCAGGAGCCGCAGCTCAGCGCGGGATCGGCAGCTCAGCGCGGCAGGCCCGTGTGTGGCGTGAAGACAGCGGCCAGGCGTGGCCGTGCTTCTGGTACCCGCTTTTCAGCGTATCTTTGTTTCTTCTTTTGACTGCCCTAAACCCGAGTTATTGCTCGCTTCTCCCACGGGGCTCTTCAGCTCAGCTCGTACCTCACGTTGCTCTGGCTTTTCGCCAATCTCCTTTGCTCCTGGTGAGGAGCTCGTGCAGATGCTGCTGAACGGAGCAGACGTGCCTCAGGTAGCCATGAAGTAACCCCCTCAGCTTTGTGCTGTGTTCATGGGCCTCAAACTCTTCAGCACTTCTTTTCCATCTCCCTCCTCCCGCCCTTCACTTTCTACATAAAATATCTTTTTCTTTTTTCTCTTTCCTTGAGCACTATTTTATTCTCTTGCCTTTCCACAGAGCTGCTGGAGCTTGTTCTGTCCCTGTCTGCCTTACTTACGATGGATCGTAAAGCTTTCTGTTCAGCAATTAGACTCTTTTGACAAGTGATGCCCAGGAGCATGGTGGTTATGCACAGACCCAGCAAGTGCAAGGATCGTATACAGAGAGAGCTCAGGGCCAAATTCCGTGCGCTTGGTCCTTATGGCTCTGGAACTGTATGAAGACTCTCCCTGTGGTTTTTAGTTTGTGCCCTCTGCCTTTCCAAAAGATTGAGTAGCCAGTTGAAGTATATCAAGGGCTGGAAGAAATTTAGTGGCAACTCCCTAGAAAGCAAGGTTGATGGCCTAGAAAAAAAGGGCTGAAGCTTGTCAATTCACATTCTGCAGAAATTTGCATACTGCAGCAAATCTTGGTTTAGTGTCGAGGGGAAAAAATGTCATTAACATTTAGATATATGGAACTGCTCTCTCTCATCTAGAGGAGAGAGGTTTCTAGACATCCTTGATATATAAGGAGCTTCCATTATATCTCTTATCATCCACTCTTGTTACCTTGCTAGATACGTCGATAAATGGATATGGATCATTTTCCCTTGTAACTCAGTGTCATGGTTTAATCCCGTGTGGCTACTTGCTCACTCCTTCCACCTCCTCCCCTGGTGGGATGGGGAGGAGAATTGAGGAAAAAAAAAACTAAAAGGAAAATTTATGGCTTAAGATAAGAATGATTTAATAATTAAAATAAAATTAATAATAACAATAAGAGTAATTGTAATGGAAAGGGAGATAACAAGAAGATAGAGAAATAAAACCCAAGAAAAGACAAGTAATGCACAATGCAGTTGCTCACCACCCACTGACTGATGCCCAAGCAGTCAACATGATGTCCTATGGTCTGGAATATCCCTGTGGCTAGTTCAGGTCAGCTGTCCTGGCCATGCTCCCTCCCAGCTTCTTGTGCACCCCCTCACAGGCAGAGGAAGGGAAACTGAAAAATCCTTAACTTAGAAAAAGCACTGCTTAGCAATAACTCGAATATCAGTGTGTTATCAGCATTATTCTCCCACTAAATCCAAAACACAGCACTGACCAGCTGCTAGGAAGAAAGTTAACTCTATCTCAGCTGAAGCCAGGATGCTCAGCTATTGCCCAAGGTTCAGATATGGGCAGGAACAGCCCATTCCTAACATATTTGCATTATTACTCATCACCCAACACTTCACACATTCCTGTGCTCTCCTTGTCATAGTACATAACAGATGCTGATCACAAAGCTCCCTCAAACTTCATCACTAATTTCATGGTATGGCAGGAAGTAAGGATTTCCTCATTTATTTCCCTGCCTGAAATAGAGCTGTATTCAAGAACCTTCTGAGAGTTCTTCTGTTTTGGTGGCAGCAGGAAGTTCTGCCTTCGCCTTGGAGAATGAAATGGAGCCCAAGAGCTGTTAAGGTTCATTGCCTAGTCAGACTCAAGAAGCTCCTGGCTCTTAGCTGAATGCTCATTCTGAGGCAGCTTCTAGATTTGTTGCCAGTGGTGAAGGGAAGGCGGCAGTGTTCAGTCTGCTTACATTTGTTCCTTGGATGGCTTTTTACAGGAGAAGATCCTGTGACGAAAATACACACCCACGTACATACAGTGAAGTGTGTCATCAGCCTGCCACAACTAGCTCAGGGAAAAGAGGTCAGAGGAAGAAGAGCATGTGTAATGAATGTGGATGCAAGAGAAAGAGAAGATAAAAGGAACACAAAGAGACCCTGGTCAGCAGGAGCATTAGAATTGCCATGTGAAACTTATAGTTTAAACCAATCTTGAATATAACTGCAGGTAAACTATCAGGTGTTGAAGGAAGTGATCCAGGGGGATCATTATCTTATCCTCCAGGGGCAAATATTGCTGCTTTAAACCGTATTTAGAGTATCTTCACGTATCTGAAACACATGAATGGGAAGGCGCGGTGTCCAGGAACCACGTGAATGCGTACAAGATCCTACCTATGAAATACCTTGGCAGGCATTGAACCCTGCAAGAGACAGCAGACGAACTTCCCATTCCATTTGCCTGGCCGTTACTGTTTGTGTCCGGAAGATGTCACTAAGGATCTGGAACAAACCGGCTGGTGGCAGTTCCTGGTCTCTCGAGTGCAGCAAACAGTCTGGGGAAAGTCTGACTAGTTTTGTGTGACAGCATATTTTGTGACACTGCTGACCACAGATAGTGCGGCTAGAGCGCCCTGAGATCAAGCTGCCATGCATCAGTGTTTGGCCTTGTCCCAAGGCCAACATGGAGGTCACTGTGGGGGCCGTGGCTCTGCTCAGCATTCGAAATCCAGTTCAGCACAGTGAGAATGATAGTATTGCTTTTTTTGCATTTTGGCTGAAAGCCTTTTGAATCTCTGTGGGCCTGTTTTCTCTCTAGCAGGGTGAATTTAGTGGATAATCTAACAGAACTGAGTCGTTTTCAGACATAATTAAAGCAATAACCAACCTTCAGAGAGAAAAATAGTGGTTAAAGGTAGTGTCCTGACAGAGCCACCACATTGCCAGATGTTAAGAAGAGAAGGGGTTTCCTTCTTCAAAATCCAATTTTCTAGAGCTCTGGCTTTATGCAAAAATTGTGTTCTTCAGCATCCCAGTTCTCCATGGCTGGACAGCACTGGATGAGCTCTGCATGAGCCTGGGAGGGTTGGGCAGAGGCAGGATCAGGACTAGAAAGGGACTGACCACTCTACACAGAAATAGCTAGAAGTTACTGGAGCACCTCTTTGCAATGACCACAAAAAAAGGAGCAGGAGCAACTGGTTTGTGGTATCAGCTGTGGTTATCAGCAGGGAAAGGCAATGGTCTATGGAAGCAGCTGGGAAAGAGGGTTTATTTATGGGGATTTAGAGGGCACTTTTGAGGAGTAAGAACTTTATTCTTTTTTTTCCTCCTGAGTCTCTGTTTCTTCCTATGCTCCTAATGGGATAATTTATTGGATATTTTCCTTGCGGAAGATGATTTACTGTCTCACTCTCACAGGTTCCTCTTCACTAAGGGGAAACCCAGAGCGTGGCTGTTCCTTGGACAATAATTTTCTATGGGTGATAAATGACTAGGAAAACTGTGTGTGCTGCAGGACTAGGCTCTGTACTGGGTTGATAGAGAATTCCTTAGCTTGGTGCAAAAAATAGGCTTCATAGAGATTACAGAGGAAGGACAAAGAGTCAGGGAAGAACATGTCCTCAATGCTCTATCGAAGCAGCACTAAGCAAAAAGGAACCTGTAACACAAGTTTCCTTTCACTGTATTCCTTTATGTGCGGCTGCCTCGTGAGTCTGCTCTTGGTTCAGAGACCAAGTTGGTGATAAAACTCCTGCTAATTTCTGCGTGGTTCGAGTGATGCCTAGATTTATTAGCAGAACCAAGTTGGAACTGGTCCTTCAAGTAAACAGAGTTTGTGCTGTATACTACAACATCTCCTAGAGCTGAGCATTGTGTGAGGAGATCTCTAAAGGCTGCTCAGTCCTGTGGGACTTGGCTCCATGCTTCCCATAGCTCTTCCAGAGTTTGAATACGGATGTTTGGATCAGGAACGATCTCAGATAGGGACTCTTCTTGACCTTGCTGCTTATGACCTTCCTGTCCTATTTAATGGAGGTTGGATACAAATAAACAAGACGAGCAAAACTCATTGATCAAATAAATGCTCCATGTACTTTGAGTGGTTTTTTGTTAAGGAAAGACCAAAGGCTGGCTTGGTCCTAGGCCTGTGTCATGGGTTATATGTGTCTATTCAAAGCTTGTATGCTCTATTACTTCATTTCCTTTAATGTCTAGAAGGAATCAGAGCGTGCTGTACCTGTACGTAGGGAAATGTTCTAATGTTATTGCATATGCCTCCAGTAGACTCTCCCAAGCCAGACAGATCTGAACTGAAGGGTCAGACAAAGTGTGTCCACAGGCAGGATGGGCTCACTAGCCTTCAGGCAACCATCCTAGGAGAAGGACAACTCTGACTCCAAACCTGGGCAGATGGAGCTCGTTTAGCCTTGTAAGGCTCCATCTAAGAGAAGGATACTCTAACCAAACCTATGACCTGAGGACTTCGCTGTCACCGTCCAAGCTCGCTAGGTAGGCCCTGGCAGATGAACCTCAGGTGTAAAGGGTGGGGCCAGTTCCGCGCACGCTGCGCGTCACCTAAAAAATCCACCGCGCAGGCCCGAAGGGTGCACTCATCGCTTGCAGTGAGCGTGGGAAAAGCCCTTCCCAGATCTTCGCTCACGAAGCCAAGCCATGATGATGATTGCAAGAAAGTGCTTGAAAATGGGATACAAAGAAGGCGCTTAATCAGAATTATGCAAAAGGTTCATGAAAAAGCTGAGAATAAACAACAGAGGCTAGAATCTCTCAGCTGGAGTAAAGCGAGGTAATGAAACTACAGTGAGTTTTAATATCAAATGGGAAGCTGATCATATGTGTACTGGATCTGGGTGCTTTTCAGGGAGGGATATGCCAGCGTTTCCCATTTGAATACTGAGTGGTCTGTCCAAAGGCATAAAATCACCCTCTAATTTTTACAACCTCTCTTTTGCAGGAGGAAGAGGGAAAGATGGGGCACCCATTATAACCTTTCCAGAATTTGCAGGATTCAGTGACATACCTGATGAAGATTTTCTGAATGTGGTCACATACCTAACCAGCATTCCCAGGTGAGGCAAAGCACAAATGTCTGATTTCCAGCGACTCCGCATCCATCCAGTCAGTATGAAATTTCTGTATGGACAAAAGGCCCTAGGAACCACTTACACGATCTGCATGGGAAAGAAAGCTTCACAGAGGGCAGGTTTTCTGCTCAGGGCTTGAAGCGGGTGGGAGGGGGTACAGATCTGAAGATTAGCAGTAAAGATGGCAGATCAACAGGATGCTAAGAGGGGCCCTTTGTGAAAAATCTCAGGTGCATTGGATTTAACAACTGAAGGGTTGCGTCTGGAAGGAGCCAAACTTATATAGGGCCCGTTACTGCTTGTTCTCTGAGTGTGTCTTTCTGTGCAAGCTCTTTTCTGAGAAAGCAAGCTAGGTGCCCTGTTGGTGGGATTCTGGCAAGTGCCATGTGCTTTCTGATGCTTCGTGTGTTGGGGCATTGCTGAAAAGCTAGGATGTTTTCCTTGCTGGTCGCCTGCAGCTGTGCAAGGACAGTGAAACAAACTCACTTCCACTGCTCTGAGGAAAAGCAAAAGCATGGCTGCTGAATTACTTTTTGTTTATCCAAAGAGAGAGCTTAATATTTTTTCAGTCCCCTGATTCTGTCTGTGGACCATGGCTGTTTGTACTAGTTAGAAGCACAGCAGGGATTTATTATTTCCTGTGGTCTCATGTATAAAGGTGCTTAGAGGATGATGAGGGGAAAACGTGCCTCCTTCAGGTTTGTGCAAGAATTTTTCCAGCTCCACCTACATGTATTCCCCATATTGAGTTGCCAAAGCAAGCTGGGAGAAACCACACACTGTGAACTTAACAGCTTCATTGTTTCACTCTGCTCTGTAGGGCTTTTGTTTCATCAGGCAAACTCTGCCATAAGTATTTCTTCGCTAGCTTCAGGACTGGGAGGATGACCAGCTTCAGGGTTAAAAAACCAGTAAATAGTAACTGAGGAAACCACAAAACTAGTTTTCCAGTTCTTTGTATTTGGTATGCTAGCGGGTGATTCCCAATATTGTCAGATATTAGGGAATTAGCACATTACATTGTCAACATCATAGCCAGAAATGCTTTAGGCTTCTTCACCTTTGGTGAAAGCCAAAAACACAGCTGGGTTCAAAAGAAATTAGCCAAATTCATGAAGGATAGCTCCATCAATGGTAGTGGAACACAATGGCTCAGACCCAAACACTGGCTGAAGAAATCCTTACTGGGACTTGGGAGAGTATACCAAGAGAGACTGTCCGTCTTGCTTTCCTTATGCTTGTGCCTCAGTATCCAATACCTACCCACACTGGAGACAGGGTATTGGGCTAGACAGACCTTTGCTTTGATTCAGTTTATCAGTTTGGTGTTTTCTCTTCCCCTGAGGAATCTCAGAGCAATGTGCAAAGAATGAGGAATTAAGTTTCAAAAGTTTTTAAGTCAGGAGAGCTGCAAAATATGTGTTTTACAGACGATGAGATATGTGTAATTAACATTTTACACTACAGACAGGCTCACCAAAACTTGTGTTGAGTAAGTGACTGTTCAGTTTGGTTTAAATGACCTGTTCAAGGTCAGTGACAGGCTGGGGTTTGAGCCTACATTTTCTGCATACCAGCACATTGGTTTGACTCTTAGGTACAGTCATAGATCACGCTGTAGGGATGTGAGTTTTCGAGGGAATTTGCTAGTCTTTGTTGCAGTGCTTTTGGAAAGATTCACTGCATTTCTTGAGCCTCCATTTGAAACTTGCTACCCTGTACGTAGATGGTGAGGGACAAAGGTATTAACTTAGAAGAGGAAGAACCTGAGCAGGAAGCTTTTGTTGTGTGATTTATCAAATAATTACATGAAGTACAATCTTAATGTGGCATAAGGAGTGGACCTGTCTTCTTTGTAGCCACACTTTAAATACTGGAACATGTTGATAAGGTCTCCCCTAAGTCTTCTTTTCTCAAGGCTGAATGAAACAAATTCTCTCAGCCTTTCCTCATATAGCAGTTTCCCAGTCCTTTGATCATCTTGGAGGCTCTTCTCTGGACCCTCTTCAGCTTGTCCATGTATTTTTTGTGCCCATATGACAGAACATTGAAAAGATAAAGATAGACAGCAAATGTTGTTATTCAGATGCACAGGCATGCACTTGTGTTTGGTGTTGCTGAGCAAATTTGCTTTACCAGCTGTGGCATACAGCATTTTCAGGTGGGCTGTAAGTAAATCTTGCAGTTCTGGGCTTTAAAACATTAACTCTTCTCCAGGATGGAATATCAGCCCAGTGAGGCTTTATTAATTTTTCCTCTAGTTCAACATGTTCTCATGAGAGTATTTCACCATAGGGGACTACATACATACATATTCACAAACGTGGAGTAACCTGGTGCACATGCACACCTCTATGCAGGCACACTTGCAATAGATAGCTCCAGAAAGCCATTTTCCACTTGCTTTATTCCATGGTCAGAATCCCCTTCTCTTTCAATTGAACATGGATCAACTACTTTGATAAACAGGTCAGGAAATTTGACATTTCCTGGCCTCCTCAGATCAGTGTTCAAGGACTAACCTGAATTTGGAGCTGAGAATGGAACAGCTCTGCTGATTGCACACATTTCATTCAGGGAAAGGGAACCTCTCTGCCAGACATCTGTACATCTAGGCAAATATGCCAGAATGTAATTTGGAGGTGAGCTGGATGTTTATCTGCTCTGCAGGGTTGTCCTCAAATCTCTCTTTCCAGAGAACTGGAGGAACCTCAATGCATTTCCATCTGGAGGGTAGAGATATTACAATCCTGACACTGAGAAAACATTGCTAGAGTGTGTCCCCCTTCCTCTGGATACACACACGAGTGGGGTTTCTCAGCTGTACATCCACTGGTGCTGAGCGACCATTTGGGTTCAGCTTCATCCTCATCCCACGGCTGTTCACCTGCATGCATCCCTTAGTGCCAAATGACTTTCAGACCCTGGCATGTCCTTTCCTTTCAGCATGCTGACTGAAATATGCTCACTTGCTGACATTCTCTCTGTTTCCCTGGCTAAATTTAGGTCTTAAATCAGCCCTATCTAGTAAAAAAAAAAAATAAAGACAAACAAAACCCCAACTGTACAAATACCATTGGCTTCTCTCAGTGAAATCAATTGATAGTGTCTTGAACATCAAGGTGAAAAGCAGGCAATGACATTGCAGAAGCTGAGGTCTAGCTTTGCATCAAGGTTACAGGCCCATTTTGAGTTTTCTGTTGTCCAAAGGTACCTCTTTTTTCTAGATCCTTGTTGTGTTGCATCCATCAGCCTGTGGCAGCCAAGGTTTGCAGAGGTGTATCTCTGAATGGTTTCTTGCCTTTGCATGGTTTGCCAGAGTGATTCTGAGTGGTGTAGGTATTCTCCCACATTTTATTCTCTGCTCTGCTCAGCTGCTTTGCTCTTTAGCAGCAGGCGGTTTTCTCATCCTCTCTCCCCACTCTTCCTCCTTCTTGAAGTCATGCAATTTTTAAGTCTCTCTTTTCCATTTTTTTACCCATTTTATCTCAATGTAATAAAGTCAATGTTATACATTATATGTACTACAATAAGTACCTGAATTTTTTGCTTAATGGCCTTTTCATTTTACCCTGACAAGCCTCTCAGATCTCATGCTTTGGCTTGTTCTTCATACTCTTCCTCAGCCAGGAGTGTACCTGCACTGCCTGTGTAGTAAGGTGTTCTGGCCTGTGCCTTTCCCTGGAGCTCCACGTGCCAGGCATGGCTAGTTGGCAGGTTTTGTCTTTGTCAGCTAGCTGCAGTTACTACACTTGGTCTTGGAGGGAGGGAGCTGTGAGTAGTGTCCCACTATAGCTAGACTGCACAGTCAGTGGTATTCTGGTCTCCTTTGCTCTTTTCCCATATTTAAATGAAAGTCATTACGTAGGTATCTATTTCATCTTTCATTTCCTCAGTCTGTCTCTAACTGGCCTGTGACACTGATTTGCAGTGGCAACTGAGAAGCAATGTTCCTATGGCCATGTGTTCGGTATTCCCAACTCTCCCCATCCATGACCACTCTCTCCAAGCCCAATTTCACAAGAAAATTCCTTTGCTGCATCTCTCTTGTATTTTCTTGTCTATATCTGTATTTCACGCACTCTTACTCCTAGTGTCTATGAATTTAATTTTTCTTGTTGCATCTGATGCCTGGATGCTTTTGTGCTGTCACAAATCCCCATGCAGAAAAACATCTGAAAAAATGAACCGC
>NW_010400878.1:35325-39249 GCF_000710305.1 Buceros rhinoceros silvestris | reverse complement strand
CGTCATGGACATGTACTTGATAAAACACCAACGGTCCCTTTTTAAGTGGCTTCTAATCTATATGTTTTAGGGACTTTCAAAACAGAAGCAGGTTTTACTTGGCACAAGTACTTTTGTGTTTGAGTTGTACTTGTTGCTTTTGGCAGGTGCTGTCTGTCGGTTACTTCCGTAGCAGCTTGCTCACCAAGGAGTGGTTATAAGGGTCTGATTCTGAATTCTTTTAGGCACCCAAACTTCCAAGTGCACTCCTCTTAGCCTTTAGTCGGTCTCTCAAACCAAGTAGATGTGCAAAACAAGGCAATTTCTATGTGCAGTCAGCTTGTGTCAATATGGTGCTTGTGGATATAGTTACTTATGGTTTAGCTGCATCATAAATTTTGCAAAGAACAGAATTTTCTCATTTTTATTAACCTGATATTAGTTGAATGATAAATTTTTTTTAGACCAATATCAGCTTTTGTTAACTTCAGTTAACACACCTACTTTGTGGTCAGTTTATTATAAATCACTGTTTTCAAAGGAACTGCATCTGATTTGAACTCCATTCTGTGTGTGCAATTATTATCTGAGAGACACTCAGCAGCTACAAGCTGGTCATGTGAGTCTGGGCTGAAAACATAACTAGATACTGATTCCAAAATAAATTCTCTGTTTCTTTGGAGTATAGACCATATTTTGGTGATCCATCTGATTCAAATTATGTCCTCTTACATCACCATTTTCCTGATGCTTTAACATGGTTCTCAAAAATTAACATGGCTCTCAAAAATATATAAAACATATTAAAGAGAGATTTTTCCAAGGTCATCTAAACATGTAACTGTTGAAAGAAGAATTGCATTGACTTAATTCCCCCTTCATAGCTCACTATGTTAGCAATAACTTTGTTACAAACAATAGACCAGTTTTAGTAACATACTGTAAACAACATGGATGTTGGATTGTAACAGTGTTCTCCTGGAATTATGAGTCAAGACAAGCATTTTCTGTATTTGTTCTGGTTAACCAGATATTTGGATCAAGTCCTGTTTTCCGCAAGAGCAAAACAACATAAATGGGATGTGCATCTTGTGATTACTAGTTTCTCTGGTCGTTTGAAGAACTGCGAACAGAAGGGCTAACCCCTACCTGCAAGGGGCCAGACCATGCTTGAGTCTGTGCTTTAATAAGAGACCAGTGAGGGTGGTGAGGTTCTTCTTGAGAGCACTGGGTTGTGACATCTGCTAGTCTTAGCAGCATCAAATGTTTAAAAACTTTATTGTGGATTAGTCTGAACTGGTGCATATTATGCAGGAGATTTTTCAAGTATTTGTTAATGAGCATAATCCTGTCTTTAACACGCCAGTTTTCTGTGGGCTGGGTGGTCCCAGACAGCAGTCAGTGTTGACTGGATGGTTTTCTGTTCCCTAGGCCAGGGAAATGGGTACAGCCCACATCCGTCTGGGGTTTAGAGTGTGTTTCTCTTTGAGAGCTTCCCAATGGCTTTTTTTGCCTTTTAAGATGGTGGTTCTATTAGCTGGGGAACTGGGGGCTTGTAGCTTCCAGTTTCATCTGCAGTAAACGGAGTAACTGGGGCTGTTGTTGGCACAGGGACCAAAGTGCCCAGGGCAGATGCAGCTCTGGTGCCGAGGGGATCACACCACCCAGCCTTTTACCTGGAGTGAGATGTTGTACTGAGGGTACTAAATGGGAACAGAGAAGCAAAAAAAATACCCTTCTTGTCCTTTCCGTTGTGACTCCTAAAAATGCATTTGCAACCTAGAGTTTCTAGTAGTTGTTTTCTTTCTGTAGTGGCATGAATGTTTCTTGGAAAATTACTAAACAAAAAAGAATTTTTTGTAGGTGTATCACACAAGCAAAGGAGGAAAATGACACATGGCTTTCTGCTCGTTTTGGTTTTCCAAACTATCACCAACTGTACTCCAACCTTCTCCGTTTGAGATATAACCCGAATTCCTGACACCCCACCTATAATGCAGCAACATTGGTCCTAAAGGCAGAAAGAAAATGCCTGACCTTATCCTATGTGTCCCTGTGTATCAGGGACAGGCAGGACAGGCACCCTGTTCACAGGGACACTACTTGGTTGTCTGGAGGCTAACACTGATTTGCTCAGGCCTTTCATACCTACCAGACTTCCAAAGCAATTTTTCCTCTCAATGAGCAGAAGCAGTTTGGTAAGAGCTCTGCTGAGTTTTGGGATGGTTAGGAATCCCCCAGGCTGAGGCTTTGGTGGTTAGTTTCTCACGTCTTTTCTGCAACAACCTGCAATGTGCAAAACTTCTTTGTTGCTTTTTTCTGACCGTTTTTCTTCGTAACACCTAAAGCAAAGTCATAGATACCACATTGGTCGGGTTTTTTCCTTGAAGCGTTTGTCAGATCATTGAAGGATATGCATGTATTTGTATATGTATAGAAGGAAAGACTGATGAATTATCATCTCTGTGCTTGAGAGGCACTGCTGGAAATGCATTTTCTGTCCTCTGCAGAAAGAGCTGCATGTTGCACTAAAGAGGGAAGGTCATCAGTTGTCATTGAATTTTACAATTCTCAGAGGAATGCTGTAAAAAATACCGAAGCAGGAAATTCAGCGAGTTTTACCGTTACCAGTATGAACTATTAGAAACACTGGCATCCCAGATTCACATGACACTTGGCTTTGAGGTTGTAGTTCTTGATCCTGTGGAGCAGCAGCAGAAGCTCAGGGTTGCTAACAGTGGTGCTCTTTGGTGTTTTATTGACATGAGTTTGAGCAAAATGACCCATGAAAGTGGTGTTCCTGGGTTGCCTCTTGTTTGGACAGTGGAAAAGGGATCAAGGAAATGTTTTATACAATCTCTTTTTATCTCAATCTATGATCAGATGTTTGATTGCAGTATGTCCTTTGATTGCAGTATGTCATTTGATTATGACATTTATACTCTTTCTCCCTGTCTCTGCTTTGAGCCATGCTGCTGTAATGAAGTTTCTGGAGTTTTTTCTCATTGTATGCTTATTAGCTTCCAAGGACTTCTCTCCAATTCTGAACACACTCCGAAGGCAGAAAGTAGGGCAGTCCCACTGGAGCACTGAACACCAAAGCGGGATTTTTGAGTAAGAGAGTGAGGATGGGATATTTATGAGGTCTTAAAAGATGAGATGGAGCATCAAATCAGTGCCTCATAGATCCCCTTGAAAAGTTCTGAGAAGGAACAGTAACTGTTATTCTAGTCAATATGGTAAAAGGATGTTTCTGAATGACTTGCAACGCTGGAACCAGTTTGTGGTTGGCAAGGTGTAACTCTTCACTTCCTGCTTTGCCTACCAGAATTCCTGGGGCATTGTGTACACAGGCAAGGTGGTGACAGTAGGAGGATACTGACTCCCTGGAGCCAAGTACCCCTGTCAGATGTCAGCGTACTCAGAGAATGAAGATTGAAGTGGGGTGTCTAATAACTTTAATTATTTTGCAGAGAAAACAAAATCTGAGGTTTTTATCTTCAATACAGCTCATCTGAACTATTTGTATCACCTGGATTTGGCAGCAGAGCAGCTGAGATTTAGCTGATAAAATATTCGTGTTTTGTGTAAGCTGCTAGCCTTACTCTGGAAAGAGAAAATTTGCCAGTTTTCATTTCCATGTGAATTTCTGCCAAAGATTCATTCTTTCCTCTGTACATTGCGTTTTCATAACGAGCTTAGAGGGTGATCTGATGGAGGCCGTGTTTTGCTGCAGTACAATTCCTTGGAACGGGAGTATCTCTGTGTAACCCAGCATACTTATTTAATCTGTTTTGCAGTCTGGAGGCTGCCAGCATCGGATTCATCATCATCATAGACAGACGACGGGACAAATGGAGCGCAGTCAAGGCATCCCTGACACGGATAGCAGTAAGTGCTTGCTTTTGTTATTTGTCTTCTAGAAATCAAAATTAGCTGCTGAAC
>NW_010400878.1:13202-35223 GCF_000710305.1 Buceros rhinoceros silvestris | reverse complement strand
GCTGAACCTTCAGCACAAGATACAGTCTTATGTGCTCATTTTTAGCTCCCATTTTCTGGCTGTGTATGCAGATTCTTTCCTGCCCTGAAGCTCATGGGTGTTAAAGAAGAGAGAGAGAGGAAGCTGCAGTAACAAATTACACAGCCTTGTTTAGGGTTGAATTAGGACAAATTCCTTATTTGCTGGGTTGACTGCAATATAAATTCTAGCAATTTGAGGTTGGTTCCTAGAAGAGTTAACAGAGGTACCCTCCTGTGCACTGAGGAGTGATGATGTGGCCTGCTTTTGAAAGAAACAGATCCCAGGGGACTTGTGTTTGTGTGGTAGTAAGTGATTTCTGACAGAAACAATATTATATCTCATTTACAAAAGTCAGAACTAAGCACTGATTTTTGGTGCTAATAAAAGCAGCTAGTTTTATGCATCTATTACCAGGAGCATGTGCTGTGTGAGGAGCAAGCGCTTATACACTGAGGTGTAGGATGGAGGGATGACCAAGGCGACTTAAAGTTCTTTTAAACAATGTAGATGGAATTGCTTTACATTCTCAGTTCTTATAGCTGCTGTTTTCTCAAAATTGTTCTTTTTTATGCTTGATGAGCTCAGAGGAGTGTGTGAGAGAAGTAGGCTGGGCCACATCTGATGAATGTGTTGAGTGCTTGTGTGCAGGGAGAAACACGTGAGGTTAGAAACATTTAAACCCCTTTCCACAGTGAGAAAGTAGGTCAGTCTGGAAGATTCATCTGTGCCACCAGCTGCTTTCACCACGTCCAGCACGGGGAGCTGGTTTCGCCCTCTAGCGGCTGCAGCCTAAAAAAAAAGGCAAAAACCATGTGGTAGTGTAAAGGTGCCTTGGTGTGGTTCAGATCTGGGGGAGGAAGACACTAGTGCAGAAACTTTAGAGCTCTGTGCTAAATCCGTTTCAGAAAACAGTGTATGGCTGGGCTGTAAAATCCATGGGCCAATCTTTCTATTGCCTTTGGAGATTGTCACAATGGGCACGTGCTGAATGGACCAGCTCATCATCTTAGCAGCTGGACTGAGCAAGGTTCAGTCAGTCCTACCTGCTTTGCTCTCTTCAGGGAATACTTGGCTGAAAATGCCCTTGGCCTTCCTGTGAGGCAGAGTCGTGCCTTCTAATAGTTCTGTGTTTCTTGCAGGGAGCATTTCCAGGAAACCTGCAGCTGGTGTTTGTCCTGCGACCCTCCCGCTTTATCCAAAGGACAATCGCTGACATTGGCATTAAACTCTATCGAGATGACTTTAAAATGAAGGTACCGGTAAGCATGCATCTTTTTGCCCACATGTTTTCTTTATCTCCATGTCTGCGGTTCATGGGTGTCAGCAATTTCTCATAACCCAGTAATTGAAACTTGCTTGCGAGTGGCAATTGGGGACTATTATCTGGGTCTGTATGGTGTATCTAGTAGTAATGCCAAGGAGTTAATTACCAGTGGATGCTTCACAGTATTTAATGGATACATTCCCATGCGGAAGGTCAGTCTAGCTATAAAATGTGACAAGTTTTCAAAGTATTAACATCTTAACTCAGTGAAGCCATTCCCCTGATGTAGGCAAAGGTAGATTTTCTCACTCCAGTGACAAACGTAAATATTTAGGACTACAGAGCAGAGAAAGGCTAGAGCTGAATTCTGCACTACGTATTATCCATGGATCTGCTGACAGTGCCCCTGTTAAGTGCTCACATAGCATTGCCTATTCTTAATGCCTTTTATGATCCCCATGCCCTCAGGATCCAAACTTTGGGTTTTTACTTCTTTTCATATACACTTGATGAGAATGTGATTTGAAGTAGATTGTCGCTCCTGAAAGAGTTGAAGTTTTAGATTATTCTATGAGAGCTCTTCTGGGAGCTGTTCCTAGCTCAAATATTGTATAAATAAAATTGAGTTATGATTACTGATGGGGTTTCATCCTGGACCAGACTCATACGCTGTTCCACAATGATTTTACTGGAGTTATTTCACATGATTTTTTTAGATTTTGCTTTGGTTTCACATTGTTTTGCAAAAGACCCACGGCTCTCCTCCAGTGGATTCTAGCTCTGTCAATACCTAAGTTTGAAGTTCAGGTGTTTAAGGCACTTTACGCTGCTTGTGAAGTAAGAGACAGCAGCACATTTATTACATTGCATACAGAAAAAGAACCATGAATATTCATTTGGTTATCGTGGATTACGTTGTAACCTTGGCTCTAGTTTGGCAAGGGTGGATTTTTGGTAATAAAACTGCAAAATTGATGTAAAAATGAATGTTTGATTACAAGACAAAATAATTTTATAGCCTTTAAAAATGGATGTTCCTGTATTTAATAAGCCCCAACCTGTTACCATAGCAACTGTCCTACCAGTGACTGCAGCTCAGAAAGGAACGACTTCATTAAGGACTGGCATTTTCTAACAATTCAGCATCTTGTATACTTTCAGCAATTTATTTGATGACACTGTTGCATTTCAAATCCAACTTGAAACTATCAAAGATGTAAGGGAGGTTAATTTTAGGCTGAGGTCAAGCACTACATTAAGTATTAAACAGTAATTTATCTTTCTTACAGGCAGGAAAATCAAGATATGAGTTTAGTTTGGGGTCGTCTTGAACATTCACATTTTGAGCCGTCTTGGTTATGGCCACAGGGCTCTTAGAGAGCAGTCTTACAAAAACAAAGAGCATGACATACTTGCTGCTAGACCTGCCTGCCTCCTGCTCAGGTATCTGTAGATGGCCTGTCACATTTATACGCAGGCTTTCCCCATACGCCTCACGCTATTATAAGTTGCTTAGTGTTTGTGCTAAAGGTGTCCTAAGTTTGTGGGGTCTGCCATACTCTCTGGAGGGGCCTTTCATCTGTGGTTGCAGCCCATCCTAAAAAGACCATCTGGGTATGCCCCTATGTACTCCAACTTCAGAACGGGTAAGTTACTGCCCCCCTTGAAAACAGCATCCTTCATGCCAAGCCTGAGAACAGGGCCAGAGAGTTCTTGTCCCAGGGGAGATATCTTTACTCAAGGAATTATGTAACAGTACCTATCTTTTATAGCACCACCATCTTTTAAATTTTTTGCAGGTTGTTTGTTCGTGTTGTGTGATTGGCAGTATGACAGCATTAATGTCATAACTGGGCCATGGATTGGTTGAATTTCCTATCACAGCTACCAGTGAGTCAGGGCCAGGACATGAGCATTCAGAAGGGGCTTTGAGAATATGGTGTGCATTTATTAAGGAAACATTTGTTAAAGAGTTTTTCTAGGCTATCAGACTGCCAACATGTTCAGTAAAATAGATTTGCTGGGTTAAATCAACGCTGGATTGAATAGAAGCCAGAAGATCAAACAGGAGCAGTAAATAAAGGCTGAAATAATAAACCAGACATAAGGAAATAATAATAAGGTAATGCAGGATTTATATGACTTATTGCCATACAAATGTGGTTAATAAAATCTCCTGAGAAAAATCTCTGTTGGGATAGTGATTTGATTAAATATCGTTACCCAGGAGCAAGATACAGAAATATCGGAGGTACACCAGGGTTAGTCTGAGATAATATCTGGGGGCTGAAAAGGAACACTCAAGAGATTTACCTAAGGAACCTCCCATCATGGGAAATCAATTAAAGCATCTTTATAATGTACATAAAGGGATGAATAATCTCTCCATTGGAGGCACTTCTTTGACCTTTACAGACTGTGACTTCTTTCAGATGGTCTAACCCGTCATGAAGCCACCCCACCGCAGCACTGTGTTCCGTGATGACCTGCTTATGCAGGCCCTCCTCTTCTAAACTGCTTCTCTCTCATATTCTCCAACTTACAGAATGTGACTACCCTCAGTCTGGCAAGAAGTATGGGAGATGCTAATGTAAGATTGGTTTCTTAGATGGATGTTGGATTGCTCCTAGGCTTTCTCCTACAGGGTGGGGGCTTGTGCCCCACTGGGCAACACCATGGCTGGCAATATTAATAGATTTGCTTCGTGGCTCACGCTGAGCACATCAGGTTAAAGCAAACCTCTTCCTAAAAGAAAAGTGCATGACAGTGTTCCTCTGTAGTTATGGTAAAGTTTGAAGTATCAAAAGATTTCCAGCTTGTCAGCAACATCTCTGGGGAAGAGCTTCAAAGCAGTTAAAACTTACTTTCTCAAAGGTGATTTGCAATTTCAGAAGCAGTGCATAGACTTCATGTTCCAGTCTGAGACTATGCCAAGTTGATGCAGTTTTTTGAGTTTTCTGGCTTTGATCACTATGAAACAGCGTTTGGTAACACAGTCAGGGAGTAATTTTGCCTTTAGCTTTGACTGAGGTATTCTGTGCTTTCTTTGCCTCAGTTTCTTCCCCGACAAGGTTTCCTGGTATCTGTGTTTAGAAGCAGGTTTCAAAGGAAGATGAACTGCTAGAAATAAAAAAGAATGAGTCATAGACTACTTGAGAATATTCAATCCATACAGGTCCATGGGACCAGCTGTGCTTCCCACAATGTTCTTGTACCCAGGTTAGGATGTTAAAGTCTGGATGGGTGGACACTAGATGGATATAAAAACTAGTTGCATGATTGGGCTCAGAGGATAATCGTTAATGGATCATACTTTAACTGGAAGCAGGCAACAAGTGGAGTGGTGCAGTGATATCTTCTTGGACCTGCCCTGTTATCACCTTTATTAATGAAGAGACAACCGGGTGTGCTGTAATCAAGTTTGCAGATGACAGTAAACTGGGAGGAGCAGCTGGTACACTTAAAGACAGGGCCACTGGAATGTAAGCTCAAGGAATGGGCTGACCAGCATGATAGGAATTAGAAATGGGACAAACGCAAAGTCCTGCAACTGGGAGGGACTTCCTTCCAGAAGACGATGACTCCCTCAAGAAGGAAGAACCCACATTCTTCCCTCCCAACAACACAGTAGTGTTGTAGTATTGTTGAAAACAATACAGGCTGTAGCCTGACTCTCTGGGGAGCAACTCTGCTGAGAAGCACCTGGGGTCTTGGTAGACAGCAAGCTGTGCATGAGCCAGCAGCGAGCACTGGCAGCTTCTGTCAGCATCCTGCACTAACAGCACCAGTATCAAGAGGAGCTTAGCCAGAAGACTGAGACAAGCAATTATCACGCTTTACTTGGCTCTCGTTAGATCACACTGAGATCTAAACCCTGTCCAGTTTTGGTTTCCCCAGTAAAAGAAAAATATTGATCTGAATGTGAGGTCAACAGAGAACCATCAAGGTCAGAGCTTCAAGCATGGACTCTGTAAGGAGATGCTGGGGGAACTGGGCTTGTCTAGACTGGAAGGCTTGGGAGAGTTAATATGACATAACAGCAGCTTTCCCTCCAAGCAGGTTACTGAGAGCATGCATGACGTTGGGACAAGAGATAACTGACATAAAGTGAAACAAGGGCAGTTCTGACTTAATATGAGGGAAAACCTTTTCACCACAAAGGTAATCAGGCAGTGGACCAGACTGCCCAAAGAGGTTGTACAGTCTCAGTCTTCAGAGGTTTTAAAGACCCAGGTGGATAAAACCCTGACCAACCTGGTTTTATCTCACACCTGACCCAGCTTTGAGAAAGAGGCTGGACTAGAGAACTGAGGTTCTTTCCAACCTGAATTATTCTAGAATGATTCTTTAACAAAGATCAGCTAAAAACCTGTTCAGGTTTGATCTCAAGGCTTGTCTTAGAGCACTGTCAGCGTAGTCTATACATCCTCTTGCCTCCCTACACCTGTGCTCATCTCATTGCCAACAGTGCTTGCAAGCGTACTTAACCGTGTTCCCTTGGAGCCTGCCCGCAGGCATAGCCAGTTATCCTTCCTTTAAACAGCAGAGTGAAATAATACATTTGACTTATAGTAGAGTCTAAGGCTGAAAATTTCTAGCCATTTGTGCTTAACATCTTGGTTTTCTGTTGCTGAAATCGTGGTGTATTTTCCAGCTTTTAGAACAACAAGGCATAATTAAATACATTATGTCATTTGTGTAACCTCTTGTGTTGCCAAATTTACAGTGGTTGTCAAAAGGTAATACTGCTTACCTGAGACTGAAGGAAAATCTGCTTGTGCTTTCTTTAAGCAGGTTTAGTGATAAGACCAGAGTCTTACCACTCTTAAAGTGGTAAGAAAACTCTGTAAAGTAATAAAATGGATTTAGGTTTGTCTCTCCTTCCTCTTTCATCGTAGTTTAAAATGGAATAATGCCAGTGAACTCAGGGGACATACAGTGCCATAAAAATGATACAACTGAAAGGAAAATCTTATTCTCAGTGGTCTCACTTCAGCACTTCCCTGGACCAGGTGGTTAGTGTTGAGGAAGTTAATTAACCTGCCTGCTCCTCAATTTCTCTGTAAATAACAGGTGTCTAGAAAATACAGAAATAATTTGATGGAAGCTTGAGTGAACATTATAAATACCATATTTACTTTTGCTCTTTATGCACATGCAAAATGGCCGCATCCACAGCCTAATGTGGAGCAAGATGATGTCAAATGATGGTTAGTTCAAGAGCAGCCATCTACATGTTAAGAAGGCAAAATCTAGTGGAACTAAACTGTGGCTGTTGCATGAAGAAATACATCATGAGAGCTTACTGCCTATGGTGGAACTGCAGTTTGGTCATATATGTTTAAGGCAAACTGAGATCTGAGGCACAATGATTGAAAGGGCTCATTATTTCTCTCAGTCCATTTTGTTTGGATTTGTTTCAGATCATCATGTTAAATTCTGTCTCTGATCTGCATGGCTATATTGACAAAAGTCAGCTGACCCGGGAGCTGGGAGGAACCCTGGAGTATGGCCACAGTCAGTGGATACATCACCGAACTGTGAGTGTTGGTGTTGTTCTCACACATGTCTACACCTAGAATTGTCCAGATGATGAATGCAGAGCAACAACTAAGTACATGCTCTTCAGATGCATTTCATCCTACGGATTCTGCTAGGGACTCATGGAAAAAGGAAGTCCATGACTCAAATAGAGAAAGATAAATTACCCAAAAGGCTGTAACAGAAGTAGTATTTTGTATCTCACTGTTGACCTGGACTGGACACTAACAGTGTCACAGTATTCTTACTCAGCAAGGCCCTTTGGCATGTTCTTAGCTTTTGAATAATTTGTGAGATTTTTAGGCCTCATGGTTGAACATGTGCTTTAGCACTTTGGGAATCAAAGGTCAAAATTCTCACTTTAATGATGTCCGTGTTTTTAAGAGAAGAAAAATACTCAAGCCACTAGATAGTTTCTGTGCTACGCAAATATGCCCTCCAGCTAGATCTGATTTTGAGTAACCGAAGAACAGTTAATTGTAGGAAGGCAGAAAGACTTTTTATTCTATTGCCTTTGAGGAAACTTATTACAGGTTTGATTGTTACAGTAGGCCTGTAGCTAGTGGTGTTTCCCAGGTGTCAGTACTGGGTCCAGTCTTGTTCAACATATTCATCAATGACTTGGATGAAGGGACAGAATCTATCCTCAGCAAGTTTGCTGATGATACAAAACTGGGAGGAGTGGCTGACACACCAGAAGGCTGTGCTGCCATTCAGCAAGACCTGGCCAGGCTGGAGAGTTCATGGGAGAGGAACATAGTGAAATTCAACAAGGGCAAGTGTAAGGTCCTGCACTTGGGTAGGAATAACCTCATGAGCCAGTACAGGTTAGGGGCTGACCTGCTGGAAAGCAGCTCTGCAGAGAAGGACCTGGGAGTCCTAATGGACAGCAAGTTAACCAAGAGCCAGTAACGTGCTCTTGTGGCCAAGAGGGGCCATGGTATTAAGAAGAGGATGGCCAGCAGGTTGAGAGAGGTTCTCCTCCCCCTCTTGTGCTCTAGTGAGGCCACACTGGAGTGTTGTATCGAGTTCTGGGCTCCCCAGTTTGAGAGACAAGGAACTACTGGAGAAAGTCTAGTGGATGGCTTTGAAGATGATTAGGGGACTGGGGGATCTCTCTGACAAGGAAAGGCTGAGAGACCTGGGTGTGTTTAGCCTGGAGAAGAGAAGGCAGATGGGGATCTAATCAATGTTTGTAAATATCTAAAAGGCAGATGTCAAGAAGATGGGGACAGACTCTTTTCAGTGTGCCCAGTGACAGGACAAGGGGCAATGGGCACAAACTGGAACAGGAAGCGGGGTGGCAGAGCACTGGAACAGGCTGTCCAGAGAGGCTGTGGATTCTCCTTCTCTGGAGATATTAAAAAAACAGCTGGATGTGATCCAGTGCCACCCGCTTTGCATGAATCTCCTTTAGCAGGAGGGGTTGGACTAAATGATTCCCAGAGGTCCCTTCCTACCCCCACCATTCTGTGATTCTGTCTGTTCGCTTTTTGGATTGGTTAATGCATTTCAGCATCTGCTTCAAAACAGTGTAAAGAATTCATTGTGGTGCCCAGAAAATGTTACAGTTTACAAAAAACAGACCCTGAACTCTGGCACCATAGCAGCCAAAATATTGTTGTTTTATCTTACCTAAGCAAAAACGGGCCAATCTGGTTCCCGGAAAATCCCAGTGTTGGCATTTGTCTTTGTGGGTCTACTTGCGAGACTGGTATATTAGAACTCGCATCTAAGTAGCCCCAATGTTTTGCAGTGCTCTGAGCAGCCTTTGCTTTGAGCTTGTTGTTGCTGACCTGCAGGTCAGGTCTAACACCAGGAAAAAAAGTTTTTCGGAGGTAGATTTGCTAAATCACTTTTGTCACATTCTTGCTATCATTTTCTGTGCTTTTTTGTCCTTATAAAGTTAAATTATATTTTCCCTGAGAACCACCAAATATTTCAGGCTTCTGAATATGCAAACACAGAATCTGAATTTCCTCAAACACTGGTTTGCTCCATTTATAGCTGTGTTGACTACAGTGGGGTAGGATTGAGATAGGTAAACAGGCTTACATGTTAAATGTATCAAAAGTATGAAGGTGTCCTTGCAGGAGGGGCAAGTCTGAAGGAATCATCTATATGAGCTTTCAAACAGGTAAAAGCTTGGGAAAAATGAGGAAGGGGAGTAAAGAGAGGCCCAAGAAAGGCTGTAGTATCAATGACAGGAGTTTACATAAATCATGAATATATAGTTTGGTAAAATATGCAAGTAAAAGTGAGCCAATATTTGAGGTGAGTGTGGCTATGTAACCACCAGATCTTTTGGTTAAATTTGCTTGAAAAACTTTTACCAAGCACGGAGACTTGAAAAAACCCCAACAGATGTAACTTAGGTGTGTGAAACAATTATTCATACACACAGGACAGGGATGCTACGAAGTGAAACGCTGCTAAGCTCATGATGCACGGCGCAGTCAGCCAACATGGAACCTCCAGTCAGCCTCCAGTGTCAGCACCTTGGAACAACCTGGCTTTCAGTCTTGCTGAACTAGTCTTCATCACCTTTGCTGTTTCTCTTACTGTTCTCCTATCTTTTCTTGCCACTGCGTTTTTTCTGAAACAGCTTCAAACTGTTGCTGAATGGTAGTGACACAGCAATCTCACTGCATTGTTCTTTGCTTCTGCTTTCTTATCTTGAAGGGGTAGGAGCCCAACAGAGCCCCACAGAGTACATTTTTGGTTTTTAGGAAACAGCCTTTGGCCATGGGTGGCTCTCTCTGTGTTGCCATCAAAAGTGTGACATTTCAGCCAACTTCAATTCAATGGTTTCAGAGCTGAGAAACAGCAGGCAACAGCTGCTAAGCACTAAGCCAGAGCATATGTGGGTCTACTGCTTACATTGAAAGCAGGCATGAATTTATGGGGGAAAAAATGGAAGAAGGCTATGAAGTCTGCTAACATTGAATCATCTGGGGCATGTTTCAGACCACACATGTGGAATGATGATCTGCATGATGGTTCTGAATGATGACCTACCTCCTTTTTCACTGAGCACACAGCAAAGTTTTAACTGTTGTGGTGCAAATGAGGAATTTCCATCATTACTGGAGAAAGGAATGCAGTTCGCAAAAAGTATGTAGTGTGCAAAAAGTAGTGTTTGTCTGTGGTAAAATCATTCCTAGTGCTGTTGACTGACTCAAATCATTGGGAGCGTTAGATCAATACAGTCCCTAAAGAAATTGGGGTATGGTCATGAAAAAATATCACATGCAGCTACTTGTTACTAGGTATAAAGGTTTTAATCGCATCTCACAAGTCTGAAAAATATATTCTAGTCTGAAAACACGGCATTGTTTTTAAGCCTTCCTCACCTCTCCTTTCTACACCAAAACCACAGACTTCTGACAAGGTTAGTGATATAGAAGCAGCAATGCTCCAATGAATTTATGCATTTTAATTGTATTTGCAATTAGTTGGTTTTGTATTTGTGTACTAATACGAACAGATGGGAGGGAGTGACTGGAGCGCATCTACTACAGATAGGCAGGAAGGAGATGCACGTTATCTGGTCGGGGGAAGACAGATTGCTGCTGAGTGAACAATGGCTGTATAAATATAAATGTAAAAGGCTTTGCCTTATATACTTTTGGAGCCTCCCCAACTTAAATAAAGTCTTCATTAAAATTTCAAACACAGCAGAATTTTCCAGCAAGCATGGACAGAGAATCAGAAGTTTCAGTCCTGGCTGTGAAGCTGATGTCCTCTGTGGTTTTTTTGCTTCTGTTAAGCTCTGGGAGTTCCCCAGCTGGTTCATGGAGATGACAATACTTGGAGGCCTGTGAAAATACCATTTGTGACATAAGATTTAATTTGTAACTTTTAACACATCCACCCAAAAAAGGGCAAAGTGGCCAGCCTTACAGGCACATAATACTTGCAGCATTGTGTGCCTGAAGGACTAAGCATTGTTAAAGGGCTAAGGGTAAATAAATAACCAGTCTGTGACTTAATGCTCTTGCTTTTCCAGGCTATTGAAAACTTTGCAATGACAGTGAAGACAACAGCACAGATGCTACAGACCTTTGGAACAGACCTAGCAGAGACTGAACTTCCCAACGATGTGCACTGCACAGAGGACTTGCTCTCTGCACACACTGACCACCATAGCAAGCTGAAGGTGAATGTTGTCTCGTGACAGCTCCGTCAGTGAACTATATGATTTTCGATTTAACAAAATTTTCTGCCATCATTTAGCCATCCATTGTCTGAAAACTACTGAAGAGAAGAGAAACCTAGGTTCAGGAGGTTGATTTGATTCAACTATTAAAAAGGATGTTTTGCAGCTGCAGGAATGATAGAACAGGGAAATACCACTTCTACTGTACGAGCAGGTGTGATGGGATCTTGTCTGGAATAGCACAAGCTCCTGATGAAGAGTTCATCAGAAAGGATGAACTCACTGGAGCAGATGTAGGGACCATCTGTGGGGATAATCCAGTAATAGATAGAATGACCTAACTAGATGATTATTGTTGGTTTGGTTTGGTTTGGTTTTTTTTTTTTTTAAAGTTGGGGTGAGTTTAACTTAGCAGAGTAGGGCTCAGAGAAAAACATTACTGCTGACAACAAACACCTTAGGCTAAACACAAGAGAAAAAAATACCACTTAAGCTATATTAGCACAAGAATACATGCAAGAAGTGTGCAGTGATGTGGGGACTCCTCAGGTGACATGTTAATGTTTGAGCATCATTGTCCTTGTCATTGCTCATTGTCCATGCTGGGAAGGCACTTTCTTCTGTGGTTGACTCCTTGATAGCTGATGTACTGTAGCTCAGCAGGTCACAAAGCTGTTCAAGGCGATTCCATTAAGAAGTGCAATGTTTCAGCACGGTCTCTCAGCTCATATTCAATTTGTGGTAGAATAATTTATTCTGCAAGTGGCCTGGTCAAAAATGCAATCTGCTCAGAAGTCATACACTACACCTTTTCTCAGAAAGGAATCTACTATTCAAAGTAAATAGCGTCTGCATTTCTAGAAAATCGTGTTGTCTTTGTATGTAAGTGTTTATATTTTGTTCCAGAATCCTTCTTTAGCATTGCTATGTTGTCCAAGAGATGCGACTGTTGTTAAAGTACATATAATTTGTTTGGCTTTTTTTTTTTCCCCTCAGGATGAGCTGAAACTGGCTGTGAAGCAGGGTGCTACCCTACTGACATGCATTAGGGAGCCAGTCACTCGAAGTGCCAACAGCAAACTCAGTCCAGATGAGCTGGAAAATGTGGCAACAGTAGAAAGGTCAGTGAAGATTACCCTGTGCAAACTGCTTATTTATTCCTAAGAAAAGCAAGCATAATTTAAATTATTTAAAAATGCAGATTATAAATTCCCGCTGGTTCGGCTATTCAGGTTTTATTGGACAAGTAACTCAGAGAAGGGAATAGCTTTGATTAAACTGTTAAGGCAAGTTCAAACAAGTCGTGAATTTCTTGGTAATTTTTGGTTGGACCACTAACTGTGGGCTGAGGATTTAATGTGGGACTTATTTTCCCCATAACATATGCATCCTCCAAACTTCTGTGCCTGGTTAGAAAGTGGCATCTGAATCCATGTCAGATGAGAGGGTATGTGCTTGTCAAACACTGGAGGAGGAACAGTTGTAGATGATACTCTGAAACGTACCCCTTCACAGCTGCACAGAGAGAGAGAAGCCCATGTTTCTTCCTACAATGCTAGTTATTACCATAAAGGTTCTAGTCACAGTGTAGAAGTTTCTGCTGTGCCATGTGATGCAGTGGAAAGAGAAATGCCGCGCTAGTATTTCAGTGTGTCTGCATTCACTGGGAACAAAGCCGCTAAGAGTAAAGCTGAGCAGATATTTTTCACTGAATACTTTAAAATCCTTTAAACAGACATCCCAAAGGAATCTGCAAATTCATCTTGAATTCAACAACTAGGTTTGATTAAAGAAACATTTTTCAGGGATAAACTGAAAAGAGAACTTTGTTTTTGAGAGGAATAGGAGAGAGATATTGGTGCCCAAATAACTTGATTTCAGTACCTGCTGGGCTTGCAGGAGATCAAGGAGTGTCCATCTATTGAAATACAGGATATTCAGAGAAGACTTTATTTTCTTTTTTTTTCAGTTTAAATTGTTCTATTTTGTAATATAATTAATAGATCATTGACAGACTGTGAGGATGAATCACTAGTCTGGTGTCAGACAGGATGTTTGACATGCTGATACTAATTTATTTGCAGATAAATGTTTCGTCATTTACTCTAGGTGAAACAATATCCATGGGATGCGTTATGAGATTCCAAGCTATTGTTTTTAATGGACTGGGAAAAAAGATTCAGTCCTTGCGTATTTCTAATGGGTGAAGAAAATGAACGTGTTGCTGCTTTAAACATTCCATAAAATAATAATGGCATTATATTCAATCTGCATTAGCCTGGGGTGAATTAGGTTTGAAGAACTGAGTGGAAGCTAGAGAGAGACAGCTGCCTCTGTTCCAGCACATGGAACAGCTCTGCGTGCCTGATGCAGGACAGGAGGCAGGACTGCAACTGGCACAGTGGATCACGTAGTTGTCACTCCTCAGTCACACTCCGACCTGTCCCCTCTTTTGCTTAAGGGAAAGCTAACACAGACCCTTCTTATAGGGTGTAGGCTTCCCACCATCTCCCTACCCTGTTTTCTGTCATCAGCTGGTGTAACTTAAAAGAAATAAACTATAGAAAAAGATTAAGTTCTTTTCATTCTAATTTCTTAACAGGTTGTTGGCTCAGTTGGATGAAACAGAAAAGGCTTTTGATCAATTTTGGACCAAGCATCACCTAAAACTAGAACAATGCCTGCAGCTTCGACACTTTGAACATGATTTTAGAGAGGTATTCCATCTGTTCATTCTGGCTAGCCTTCCGTGCTAAATAAGGTCGAATTTTACCCATACGCAGAGTATACTGGTGATCCTGAAAGGAGATTGGGAAACAAGCCCTTCATTCTGAAATAGGAAATGGATATTCAGGCATTACATTCTTGACAGCTATCAGATATCTCACAACATTTGAATAAGAAAGTGCCAGCTTGTTAGGCCAAAATGTGAAACACCAACTTCTTGATAAATCATTTTGCATCTGTGCAATTTTATCAAATATCACTCCCTTGGTGATGGTAAGTTGCCAGTCCCACCAGAGACCATGGAATACAGTTCAGAAAGCCCAGCTGTCAGCCCAGGAGCTGGAGTAGTGCGTATTCTGGAGTAATACTGACAAAAGCGTGTGGCCCCAAACAGCAAGAAGCAGGGCAGCTCTGTGAAGAATAGTTGATTGTTGCTTTATTCCTTGGCTTTTCCACCTTGGAACAAGCCGAAAGACTGAACTTGAGATGCAGACTCTTCTAAAGGATGTAGGTGAATGTTTAGAAGACATAAATTTGTTTTAACCTTACGAGTACCTTGCAATGGGATTTTGGGTGTGTTTTTTAATCGGGGGTTTTTTGTTTGTGGTTTTTTAATGGGTTTTGTTGTTGTTTTTTAGGTAAAACTGACATTGGATAATCTCATGGAAGCACAAGCACATTTTGCTGACATTGGAGACAGTGTGACTCGAGTGGAGCACCTCCTAAAGGAACAGAAGCAACTGGAAGAGAAAGGACAGGTCTGCACTCAATACAGCATTCTAGCTGCTATAGACATGATCTTCTAAACACTTCTCTGTCACTGTCCTTACACCACATTTACTCTCTTCCATGAGTCATTATTTTAAATTGCAAAACTCAGATACTAATTTCCAGAAGTCAGGGTTGTTCAGACCAAGTTGTTCCAGTTCACTTCTTGGAAAGCTAGAATCCAGTTCAAAAATCGGTATTTCAAACCAGGAAAGGTTAGGTCCATCTTTGGAATCTGAAAAGCTCGGACTACTTTACAGGTTACCTTGGCCAGATAACTTTTAAGACCATTCTGTTCAGACTAACAGCAGTTTGAGGAACATCCATGCCTTCCAATAAACACCTGTCTTTTCCAGACATTTAAACTTTGCAATTCCACCAGCTGGTCAGCTGCAATATACATCACATTTAGTATCATTACAAAGCATTGATCAAATGAGCAAGTTGAATTGGAGAAGGACGCACATGAACAAATGGAAAAGCTGATAATCATCTTTAGGAATAGGATTAGGAATATTGTGATCTTTGCAGCTTTTCTGCAGAAGTCTAAAGGAATAAAATTTACAGTAACATGAATTTTCCTTCCATTGTCCACATCATATAAGGTGTTGATGTGTGCTCTATTCCTGTTAGCCATCTCTTATTTCATCTTACTGTAGCTAAGCTTATGGATTGTCAGTAATATCTGAAGTTTTCAAAAAATGTATCTTGGGATCAAAAATAAACTGAAGTATTATAAACCTGGCAGTTAGTGAGTAAAAAAATATAGGGATCTTTTGATTATTGGGAACTTTGCAGGGAAAAAACCCTTATATAATGAATGTCGCTGTTATGTGAGAAAGAAGGCATACACTCATGGAATCACAAATACCACAGACCTCTGGAGGTCATCTTGTTCAACACCCTTGCTCAAGCAGGATCACCTAGAGCAGGTTGCCCGGGAGGGAAGGTTGTCCAGACAGCATTTTAATATCTTCGAAGAGGGAGACTCCACAACCTCACTGGGCAACCTGTTCCAGTGCTCAGTCACCCTCACAGTAAGAAGTGTTACCTGATGTTCAGATGGAACCTTTTTGTGTTTCAATATACTCATTGGCAACAAAGTTGGTCTTCTATGTAAATATAAAGTAAGACATATCAGCTAGATTAATATCCCAAACTTTTACTGCTGGGCTGCACCTGGGATTACTGAGTTGGATTGTCTTTATTATGCATGGCATTTTAAGATCTAACTTCGGATTTTTCCTCATGAATTTCACAGGAACCTCTGGAGAAGGCCCAGTCTCTAGCTCTCCATGGAGACCAGCTCATCCAAAACAACCATTATGCAGTTGACTCTATTAGACCAAAGTGTGTTGAACTCAGGCGTATTTGTGATGACTTTACCAATGAGACCAAGAAAAAGTATGATATTTTGGGCAAGTCTCTTGAGCTGCACAAGCAGTTAGATAAGGTGAGTGAACCTTCTCAGATAACAGCCCTGGTAAGGTTCTACTAAAAATTAATATTTTTATAAGCTCAGGAATTTGGATGAAGAGAAAAAGCATCCATTCTTTTTTTCTCCATTTCATTCAGAAACTGTTACTATTAAACCTGCAGCAGTAGCTTCCCATAATGATGGACTTAAAATGAAGAAAAGTAGTAAATCAAACTAATAAATATTGAGCGAGGCCTAAATTTGAAATGTGAACCATGTGTATTCCAGTGACAAAAATTGAACAGTTTACTTCTTGCCCAGTTGTTTTCACTTTCTCTGATCTAGCTGGAATAGCAAACTAAAAGGTTTGAGAATGTCTGTATGAAATTCCAGCCTCATCTGAATCAGGAATTACCTGAATTTTTCAGTAAAACCCTACTTTGGAGGTTTTTTACTGAGTTTTATAGGCCTAAGAAGTTTTGCAGAATTTTGATATGGTTCAAATATTTGTTTTGCTCTTTGGCTAATTGTGTGACCAAACACCAAAATGAGGTAGTACAGCTGAGAGATTTGATTTGTGGCAACCACAGTAACACCTCTCCTCTTTGCTCAGAATATTATTATTTCACATGTTCCTGGATCATCTAGCCCATGAGAGCTGAAATGAACTTGCTATTGTTCTACAGATCTAGGTGGGGTGACCTGTGGCCAAGAACTGTTGGGTGCTACGAAGTAACATCCATTCCCTTTAGTGACATGTTAGGCCAAATCCATATTTCATGGGTTAGAAGCAAAGCTTCACGACATGGACTGACAGTGATGATGGAGTCCTTTTTGTCTCATTTTTTTTTTAAAGGCAAGCCAATGGTGTGAAGCTGGAATCTACCTCTTAGCTTCCCAAGCTGTGGACAAGTGCCAGTCACAAGAGGGAGCTGAAACCGCACTCGTTGAAATTGAGAAGTTCCTGGTAACGGCTAAGGAACACCAGCTCTCTAACCCGAAGGAGTTCTACAATCAGTTTGACACGATCCTCACCCCTGAAATAAAGGTAAAACCCCTCAGATGTGCATACACTCACTTAGAATTTCAAAATTGCCAATTGCCTTGTACATGAGAGTGTACTGGGCTATATATTTGACCTGCTCAAATATGCCTCTTTCCCAACGCCAAAAGGGCACAGAGGTGAGCACCTGAGGCAGTAAGTTTTACTCAGATGAGTAGTGGAGGAACACATACATTATTTTCTCCAGAGTAGTGCTAGAAAGACTGCACCATCACCTACTCAGTGAAACAGTCTGCATGGAGTGCATGGGCTGGTTGCATGGTTGCGTTAACCTGCAGCACAGTATGATCTTCAGCTCATTTGAATCTAGATAACAGAAGTCCTCTCTTAATTTGCTCAGTCCAGCACTGACAACCATCTGTTGTTTGCTTTTTCTTTGCCTAGGCCAACGCCCAAAGAATTCTACAAAAACTAGAAGACGTACAAGAAATGTTTGACAAGAGGCAAGTAAGTCTGAAGAAGCTGGCAGCCAAACAGACCCGGCCGGTACAACCAGTTGCCCCACATCCTGAATCTTCCCCAAAGCGAGCATCACCAAAGACTACCAGACCAGCAGGAGTAGGTAGGCCATGAACAGCTGCTTTCAGATACACACAAATGTTTTGTCCACGTGTTTAATTTTTGTTATCAGAATTTGATGTTCAGTTCAGCCTTGAAGGCGCAGCTGTTAAAAGTGAATGTGAAATATCTGTCACTGCAAATACACAAACAAGAGTGAATCAAAACAATTCAGGCTTCTCTTCCTAGGTCTAACCTACAGACTATGTTTCTATACTGTTTCTCAGTATGTCTTTTATTGCTAATTCTTGAAAACCTAAACCAGGCTAGTCACTGCAAGTATGCAAAGTAAGCATCAGAACCCCTTTTACATTGCATACACTGTAATGTGAATAGTCGACTTTAAAGGGTCACAATCCCTCAAGTTTCCATCAGATACTTGCAAAGGTTAAGGGTTCATTAGTGACTCTAACTCTTTTGTGCAATTTTTGCTTTTTCCTTCTCTGTAACTATTTATTCCCTTTCTAGTGTTGTCCCCTACTAACTATAAAAGTTGAATGTTTCTTCTGTTCAGAATTAACTGAAAGTTTCTGATTTGAGGTTAGCATGCACCTTTAACCAAGACAGATATTTTCTGCAAAAAGAACATGGGTGAAGCTAATTTGAAGCAGTGCAACCAGTGACCCTCTATTTGGTGGCAGGAAGGGGTTGTCCCTTTTCACCAGAAATGCTTTTAGGAAATTTAAAAAAGGAACTTTAGGGCTTTTTTAAAAGGAAACTTTAGCAAAAAGCCTTGAAAAAACCCTAATTTGCCTGAAGAGCATGCAAAAAACTTTCTCAACAGGAAGATTAGGATGGCCAGTAACCTGACCATTTTGCTTTCTTAGGCATACGATCACAATGTCATACAAACATCCCTGTTCCCCTCTGCTCTCCAGCACTCTTGCTTTCTTATCGATGAAGATCATCATCATCTTCCAGCTACTATGCTGGTCTGACATTTATAGTTTTTACACCCAAACCATGCTAGCTGTGTTCTTAACATCCGGTTGCTACCTCAAGTTTCAACTTCACTACTGGCTTAAGGCAAGCTGAGACCACAGTACCTTTGAAGAGGTCCTGCTCTGCTACCCACACAGCCTCCAGCAATGACCTCCGCTCTTGTACTGTTGTTGGCAGTCAGTTAGCTGGATGAGTTGTGATATACCTTGAGAACTTGATAAACTCACTACAAAAAAAGTACTAGTTAGCTTTCCATTGCACGAGTTACAAAGATGCATGGAGCTCTGGAAATCACATAGCCCACTCACCTGCTCAAAGCAACACTAACCTCAGCTGATCAGATTGTTCACTGCATGGCCACTAGTGGTTGCAGAAAGATGGGTTTATGGGGTCAGTGGCTCAGTGCTGGTTAGTCCTTGTTAGTGGCAGTACATTTTGAGAATAACTTTCACCTATTGTGCAACTGCATCTTCAGGCTAAAAGCTAGTCTTGCCATTCTGTTTATGCATGCAGTCTCTGTGTTTCTTAAACTTACTGTCATCTTAGAGCACTTGCAGACTTTTTTTAATTAAACTTTCGGAATAGGTAGACCCTTAACAAATATTCACAGCTATATAAATGACAATGCTTTCAGTTTTGATTCTTGTTCATACAGCCAATCCAATACTACCAGCTGTTTCCCAGATAATCATGAGATGCTCCCTTGCTCTGACCATTGCATGGCAGTTCAGTGTTCTACAACACAATTACAGGGCAACCGCATGACAAGGATTAGTCTCTGATGTCCTGTTCCAAAATAAGAGGTAGATGAAATTCATTTAAAAATGTTACTCCAGTTGTTCTCTGAGGAGATGCAAAGTGCAACCCCGTCCTGTTCAGACATTGATAAGTAAATGGCAGCACCTCATTCACAATCTTTGCTCCTGAAGGCGATTGACCTAGACTACCTCTGTACAAAGAAACGAAAATCCCTGCCTGTCTACAGCTTATCTTGGGGCTCAAAAGCAGTTATTTTAACTGCTGTGAGCAGAACATGTATATTTACATATACTGTGTGATGGCATCCTTTGGGTATTATCCAGTTGTCCGGTACAAAGAGCTATACTTTGAATTTCCTCAGTGCCCTTTCCCTCAGAATGCCAAAGCACTTGGGAAATTCTGGTAAGTATTTTAACCTGTTTTTTTTTTTCCAGAAAGAAAACTGAAGCACAGATAAACTGAATGATTCACAAAGGGGTTTCACAGTATGAGTCTGAAATATGGCTGAGAATAGAAACGGGGACACTGAGTCCTATTCCACGCCTTGAAAATGAGGCTATGAAAGTCTGTTCTTCTTGAAGCTACCCTCTTTTGGACTTTCCTCTGTGCCCTTTCTTCACATTCACAGGATAAATGCAGCATCAGCATTTATTTATAGGGAGAATTTACTGAGCACCATCTTGGAAAAATGAGAGAGGCTAAAGCACCCTCTTGAAGCAGATACTGTAACTCATTAGCTTTTGTTACCCAGGACATACCTGAATATTTCTTAGAGCTTTCAAAACAGAATATGGCAACCGGCAAATCCTATGTTCCTAGACTGTGTAAATACAAAGGCAGGCAAAGGCAATGAAATACGGTAAATAGAAATAGAAGACCAGAAAGAAAGGCTTTTGTTCCCAGGCAGCAGATGTAGCAATACCATGGCAGCATTGCAGTGGTTGTCTGTGAAAGCAAAAAGTTATGTGGGTTCCAGAATATTTTTTGTTTTGTTCTTACTTGCTGACTATCCATTTCCCTAACGAGGAGTGGAAGAGAAAATTCAATCCAATTCAGGGTGCTAATCGAAAAATCTTAACAGATGTGAAGGCTCAGGCATGAAATACTCCATTATTGTAACTGTGAGACTCTTCATTTTACATGGACATACGCACAGGTGCCTACAGGCAGAGCTGAGAGCTTGTATGAGAGAAAGGGCAGATTTCCTTCAGGAAACGACTGTGACAGTTTCTTCTGTCTATGTCCTTATAGTCTCTGGTGACTCTTGGCAAAGTCTTAGCTTAGTGAAAATCCAGAAAGGCAACTCAGAGCTGCACTGTAAACTCTCCCGCACCCAGTGGTTTTCTGTGGAAATTCTGAAGCAAAATTTTAAATTCATCCCATTTTTGCTTGAAGCTTTTGGTTTCACAAATGAGCTTATAAATTTTGCAGAGACAAGCCTGTTCAGCATTGAAAAACTCGTACTAGAATTATTACGATGCCCAAGTCTATGCCAGCTGGACTTGGTGCACCTCATAGCTGAGGGAATCTGCTTAAATATTATGCACAGATCAACCCAGAAAAGGCAGAAAACCCTCTGCTGACCCTATAAGAAAAGCCTTGAAAATATTTAAGTAGTATATATGACAACTTATTTTGAGATGAACTCTGTTTACTCCCAATGGAAGCTGCTGGAATATTGCTAATGGCTAAACTTGTCCCTGTATGTGCTGGGAAAAAAGTGGCACTTTATGGGGAAACTCCGTTGCTCTAGTTCACTTCTGAGGGCATAATTTTTGATGATTTGACTACATATTTGTGGTCTGCATTTCTGAACAAAATCCTTAGCTAGAGTGAATTGGGTTAGGTCCACACAGTCAAATCATTTTGGCTCGTATTGCCCATAGGCTGTCAGGAGCAGTGGGATAAGCTACAGAACAGCAAAGGATAATATAAACTATCAGGGATGGCTGTAGTTAGGATTTCTTTATTTTAATTTGCTTGTGATTCTCCCAAACTCTAACGCTTTCAACTGAAACTGTCCCAAAGGCTATTTTCTTCAGCCTGACACTTTCTTGGAAAACTTGACTAAAAAATGAACGGGAAAGTCATCTTGTTTTAGTTACCTTTGTGGCAAGAGCTGGAACGTGGCAGTGCAAAATAGTTTTGTCCCTTCCTAAAGTGTCCAGGTTTGGCAGAATTTTAAGCATTTGGGGAAAAAAAAATCTGCGTTAGTACGCATTCATTATGTATGAACAGTCTTGGCTCCTATAGTCTCATTTCCTTTGGAACTCAGAGACGAAATATGTTTCTTATCCCCTGCACTCCTTGTTTCCTTATAGTATGATCACGAAACAGCTCAAGTCCTTGTTAATGTAGGGCTGTCAAAGCCTCTCTTTCTCCCCTCCTCTTTGCCCAGCACAGCAGTGTATTTGTGACTCTGCTTTCCCTCAGTACTTACGGTCTCACAGCTTGTGGGAACAAAGGAGGGAATGGAAAACTGTCGCTGTGGGGTGTTCTGTCTTTTGTTTTGGCTAGTTCAGACTCCTCCTCATGCAGTTGCATGAACAGCAGTGCTGACAAAAAAGGGAACAAAAATGTGTGGCTAGAGGTTGGGCGACAAGGAAGAACTGTACCAGACCCAGTTCAGATGGGTTCCTCCTTTTGGGAGTCACTCCTCAAACTGTGACTACTTCCTGCTGCTTCTGCTGCTGACAGGGGAAAGAGAAGCTGGTGCTGTAGGTGTAAAGGTTTCAACCCACGTGGGTGTTAATGTGATTCAGCTTAGTGCAATTTCGGGGGGGGGGGGGGGGGGGGGGGGGG
>NW_010400878.1:0-13173 GCF_000710305.1 Buceros rhinoceros silvestris | reverse complement strand
GGGAGTGGGCGGGGGGGGGGGGGAGGGGGTGTGGGAGGTGTGTGCTGTTTTTAAAGAACTCGTGCGCATACATAAAGAAATCTACATTGAAAGAGTAGTGAAAGACTGAAATCAGAACTACTGGACAGGGCATGTGCTCTTGTTCAAGTGAAGTGGTAACGTGAAAATTTTACAATGTGATGCTGGTCTCCCAAAGTAGTTTATACTCTTTTGATCCTTATCTATGGAACTCAGAGATCTCAGTGTGGGTGGTAACAGCCTGTTACCTCTGAGAGTGTTGTGAAAACAGTAAATATTTATGAAGCACTTGAATTGTAAAAACGACTATTAGAAAAAACATGACTACTTTCAGAGCAGGGATTGAAATAGCATGTGGATAGTAAGGCTCTGAGCCCCCACTGAGAAATACAGATAAATCAAAGTAGTCGATAGCTGCTCATGAATTAAGTGGTTTTGATTCCATGTACTGAATGAGGCAAGGATCTCAGAGAGGGGTGAACCAAGACGCCTTAGGAGCAAAGGGGCAAAATTAGGGTTACACATGTAGCTTTGCTTCTGGCATCTCCTTGTCCTCTAAATGCTATAAAGTGTTCACTTAGGGATTTCTTTGCATACAACATAAATATGAAATACAGGAGCAGAGATGTCAAAACTCCTGTGAGCTCATTAAGCAAATAACACGTTTAACAGCACATTGCACATAGAAAATCCATGACTCACCCTACTAGCATCTTAGAAGGCCAACTTGGAACATGAAATTCATATGGGGGAACACAGCTGGAGCCTTTTCAGTTCTTTAAATAATAAAAATTAAACGGGTTCCATCTCAGTTAAATGTGTATGACTGCTCATTGGATCCACTCCAGCATTCCTTACAGTCACTAGTGCATAACACTGACTAACTAATAACATCTGGATGGAGGATAAAAGAAGAATGTCTTCAAGAGTCTGGGGATGTGTGCAGGAGAAGCGAGGCTGCACAGAGATTAGCTGACTCAGAAAAAATAGTGCATGTGATTTTCATTACTGGTTTTGGGACAGCACTAGTTTCTATAGTTCAAGATATTTCTATAAACATAGAGAAAAAGAAAAGATGCTTTCAATTTTGCAACTGTAGGGCTGCTATCACACTTGGGCAAGTCTGAGGAAACCAAGTAGCATGTCTCCTTGTAGAATACTATTTCACATTCAGGAGCCTCACTCCATGCTACTTATATGGGCAGATTTTCAGGGGGCTTGACAGCAATTTTGCTAAAGCAGAGTAGTATAGGTTATATTGCCTAAGAATGGAGAAGAGTTTCTGTATTGGGCCATTAGATGATAACCTATAGATGCTTCAGTGTTTCTTTAGCTGCCTAATCGTGCTGTTTTGTCATCACCAGCATTCAACTATTAAGTCATTATCTTCAAACTCACGTTGCAGTGGGACAGCATGAGCTGCAAGCCCCAATGAACAGTTTAGCAGACTAGTTGTTTCCATGCCTGTTCTTGCCAAAGGATTTTGGTTCTGCTGTAGGTGATTAGTGAGAACGCACGAACTCTCCCACAGAAAACAGATGGGGAAGAATGTGGGAAATTCACACAAGACCTGAATGTAAAGCACGATACTTATGTGATGGGGGCTTTGAATGTCTTAAAAGTGGTGGGTGTGTGTCGTAACCCTTGACTACAAAGTCTGTGTCTCTTGCTAGCTAATGAGTTACCCAGATGGACCAATCTGGCTGTCTCTGAGCTCCTGGGAGCTGCATAGTACTGTTTGTGCCTCACTGTGTGATGTAGCCCACCCTGTGAGAGAGGAACGCCTGAGAGATGGTGCCTGTATCCTGCCACACAGAAGCAGAGTGGGGAAGTGGGTGAAACCACGGCCTTCCCTCACAAGCAGCAGAGCAAGCTGTCCTCACTGAATTTATTTCAGCCCTGAAGTGGTGGAGAGACTGCAAAGCACCACTGAGCACTAAGCCTATGTCCTTTCCTAGCAGCTTTAGGGACAGTACAGATGACAATACCATTTGCTGTAGGCTAGGTGATAAAACAGTAATTTGATATTTATCATGCAACTTGCTCATAAAAACTGGTAAGCAGTACAAGAGCCCCATTAAGAGAAGCACAGTGGTGCTCCAGGTAAATGCAAGTGATAGACCCAAACCGTGCTTTACTGTAAATATCCTCGCAATAAAAAGTTTACCTCTGCATACAATGCTCTTGAACAATATTTGCCTTAAAAGCAGCATCAAGGAATTTAAAATATTAATGGGTTCAAAATGAAATCTTCACTACTCATTATCAAGGGAAGTACCGTGAAACAACAGGATGAAAACAACCTTGAAACCTTACAGACTGTAGATTTTTTTATAGATAGTTTTTCCTTGTTCCTGTGCCTTTGTTCTTTCAGTGGGTAGTTGTACACTATAACTTGCAGCTTCCTCAGCAGTACAGTACAGTACTGTTGAAGCCGCCAACTCTACCAAAGTTTCCCTTACAAAATATTTCCAGTTCCACAGTAATTACTGCAATAATACTTGACATATTTGGGCTGTTCCTTTCTAAATTGTTCTAGAAACTCCTTAAATGTGGTGACATGCAGCAGTCTCTGAGTACAGGCCCGTCAATAATTCAAGAATACCCTGGAGCATAACCAAAACCAGGTTGCTTTCTGTTTTCAATTCATTTCTGGGCGAAATTAGACGGGGAAGTTTTGCTGTGTCAGTCTGAATCAAATCCACCTCTGAAATGGACGGGTTGGATTTGAGCTTGTATCTGCCTTCTCCTTTCTGAAATACGTCATACTGATGAAGCCAAGGCTAAGCGAGTAAACTGACCTGAATAACTTGCTGATGGATGAAGGAGCTTCTGCACTTGGGCTTCTTATAAATGTGTCAACTTTCACTTAAACTGTCCAGTGTTCTCTTTCCTGGATCGCCTGGAGCTGAGTTAGTAAGTTGTGATCCAGATATCAACGTTATAACTGATTTCCGCATTTTCTGCTGACTGCTTCCAGACAGGATTTTCATACCAGTATCAACTATCCTTTCAAGCTAGAAAGTTTTCTGATCAATGAGCAGGTCTAACAACTTGGTATTGCTGACTATGCTGTCATAAGCAAAATTTCTCATGTTTCCTGAAGTTATTTCCTTTGCTTCTGTTCCTGTTAATCCAGTATATCCAAAACTTAAGAATTAGCTTTGTAGAGCAATCTAATGGGCAGAACTCAGATTTGGACAGGGTAACTGGACAAGGGTATTCAGGAGTATCTGGTAAGTGTTTGGGGAACAGTATCAAACAATGTCTTGGTTTTCTTTAATTCAGTCAGGGTTTTTGTGATCAAGCAGTTCGTGGGGGCGGGGGAGGCAGAGTTTATGATGGTTTAGCTATAAATAGGAAGTAGTTGGGAGAAGCACCAGGAGAGCATATTGTTCAGTGTGTTAGGTATGATCAGTGTGTGTTTTGTCAGGGTGCTGATAGATGAGAGTTTAAGGCTGAACAGAATCTTCAGGATGCATTAGTGCAGAAAACAGTGAATTTGCTGATGCTCGTAACTATTTTACACAGAGATTCATAGGAAAAATCATAGAAGGGCCTGTTTGAAAATTTATCAAATAGGTGGTGAAGGTTGGTATTCTGGTTTTCTGAACAGTAGAAATCATCTTCCCTGCAGATTAGAAAGACATGAAGAGCTTTGACAATAAGGACAAACAGTTTATATATGCAGCATCTTGCTTCCCCCACTCCTTCCCCTCTCCCCCGGTTTCAAAAGGTCAGCACACCACTTTTTGGGTGAAATAACAATACCTTTAAGAACAGCTACTACTTCATGGAGAGCTTTCTTGGGGATGGGAAAAGAAGCATCTCTTCAAAGTAGTACTCAAAATGAAAAAAAGTCCCCTGCAGTACATTCTGAAAGTGATGGAAGGACCAAACAGAGTCGACATTTGCATTTCAGTTCAGTCCTGGGAACTGTAAGAATCTTCAGCTGGTAGATTATAGCTGCTGGTGGCTGCCAGACTTTGCTGTTTTGTTAAAGAAACTTTCTAATATGGAGTCATTGTGAGGAAGTAATAGGCATGAAAAGGATATTGCCAAGTGCTCCAGTCATCCAGCATGAGATAAAACCAAGAAGATGCAGGGAAGAGTTGGAGAGAAGCTGCTTTAATTCTTTGCCCAGCGGCATGATGAGGCAGTTGAAAAGACACAGGGTAGAAGCCATGTCAGCTTCTGTTGTTTCTGCCTGTGAAACTTCTTACACTGTCTTTTTAATGATATATAATTTGGTGTCTTTTTATGCTGTTTTTTTTAAACAATATTAAAATAATCTAAAAGTGCATTCAAAAATCTGTTAATATACTCCCCATTCAAAGATGTCTACATCTTTTTTAGCTTTAGCTGCATCTGCAGCTTCTCCCAGAGAAGAAAAAGTTATTAGTGACAAGTAAGAGTCCCAACAGTTCACAACGTTAAATTTGGTGAAGCCATTTTAAATGGAACTTTACTGCATGCATTTGAAAACACCAGCTTTTATTTTTGGAGAAGTTCTTATTCAATTAGAAAACTTTCCCAGAACAAAACTAAAAAGGAGCTAATCTCAGAATCAACTGACCCAGATTCTTTCATCATTTCATCTGGTTATTCATGTTGGGTTTTACCATGATGTGTACAGTTGACTGTTACCAACTCAGCAACTAAAAAAAGGAGAGCACTCTTTGCCTTCCACTGTTTTGCCTTTGTGGTGCTGAGGGACATGTTTAGAGACCCTGGCAGTGCAGGGTGAATGGTTGGACTCAGTCTTAAATGGCTCCTCCAACCAGATGATTCTGTGATTCTGTACTTACATAACATACACTGCAAACTCATTACCAATTTAAAACCAAGATCCAAACTGTAACAGTGAGATTATTTTCCACTCCAGCTAAAAGTATGATTCCCCTTCTCATAGTTCACTCTAAACCTTTTCTTTGGACAGTGGTCTCAGGATAAGTGGTTAAGTAAGTAGCTAAGGAGGATTTTCTAGTAGCATTAGACAACTCGCTATCAGCTGTGGTTTATAGAGCCTGCAAGGCCAAACAAACCAGACCTGACCGAGCATATTCTGAAATGCTGTCCTCAGAATCACTGCCATTACATCTGTGGTCAGTGACAATGCTGTCCTCAGAATCACTGCCATTACATCTGTGGTCAGTGACTTGTCGAATGCCTGTATGATTACTCTTGAGACTCGTTCATGTGATGAAACCTTACGGAGAACAATCCTTCATAATCTGACAGTAACAAACCACTATCAGAACCAAAATTTCCTTTCTTTGGGAACCCACACAAGTAACACCACCTGAGCAGAAAAGCTACCCACTTGAAAATTCCCCAGCTGTTGATACAGCTGGCTAACATTCACCCGTGCTACCCTGAGGATGGGTGGCTGCCAGGGAGGAAGCCAAACCGAAGTACTCATTACAGCGCGGAGCTCTAAGTGCCAGTTTGAGACACAGTGGAGCACTGAACGACATAGCCCATCCCTTGTACCAGCTGGTCCTTCACCACTCCAGCCACAATTCAGTTCTCTAAGCCAGGGCTCAGTTACTGCTGATGCTCATTGCTTTGGTCAGGAAGTAGGATTTCAACTTTAAGCAGACATTTTCTAACGTTACTTTATTTTTTACTCCTTCAGCTACCAACAGGAGGTCCACAGAAATTTCCTGCCCTCCAAAGACCATTTCTGAAGTAGAGTTATCAAAAAAGAAAAACATTAAAAAGACTAAAGGTGGAATTAAGGTAGGAGTATTTGTGTTTTGGGGACATCCCTCTTTTTTTTTTTTTTTTTACGCTCATGCACATCAAAAAACAACTTACACCCAACCAAGAAAAATGCCCCTGTTACCTGTTGCTGCACGAGCAAGTAAGATTCAGGGAAATATGTTTTGCATTTGTGTCTCTATGATAAGATTAGTTGCATTATTGTTTCTGTAGCAAGATTCTGTTTAGGACTCTCTGGATATCTTTACCCTTTCCTCCCTGTTCCCAAGCCTGATTTTAAAGCGCACAAATGGATGTTTTTGTAAAGCCTGGCCCATGCTGTTGCATGTACCATGTGAGAGGAACACAACTGATCACCTGCATTACTGAGGGCAATGTGACTAATTCCAAAGTCATGCATTTGTTCATTTTTAAATCTACTTTACAGGACTACAGTGCAAATTATGCCCTCCTTCCTTCCCTCCCCACATTGCTATAAAATTTGTTCGTTTTTTATTTATTCCGGTAACAGTTCAGGTGAGGATAGTTTATTAATGGATTCCATCATCATCATTCCACCAACAAAATAATTTAGCTATACAGAATATAAGACAGGCCACTGCATTTTTCCACAGAATGAGCCCTTAAAAATGAAAATGCTCAGGAGCTTAGACTCTGCTGGAGTTTAGATGTTCTTTTGGATTAGCTGCAAACGCAGTAGCTGAGTTTGTTTTATTGAATTTGAAGAGATTGCCTTTGAGTAAGCCCAACAGCTGCAGGCAAGAGGAGGAAAAGCCTGCTTAAAACTTGCCTGAAGTACAGTTGAAATGATCCAACTCTACAAGACTGGACAAGGAAGCAGGTTAATCTTTATCAAAATTCTGTATAAAGAGCTGCCCTCTGTTTCAGCCCGGGGACAGCCCTTGCACATGTGCACTGTGCTCAGTAGTTGAGGGTATGTGCTCTCCTACAGAGTACTGCTACTAGCACAAAGACACAAGACAGATTCCTATCCTCCGTATGGCACTCCACAAAAAAAAACCCTCAGAAAACATCAAGTCTTTGGGTTGGCTTCAGGCCAGAAACAAACCAACCAACCCCCACATTTAGAGGCCAGGGAACAGACTGGAGATAATTCACATTCTACGGTAGAAGAACATAAAGACTTCCTCAAGTGAAGAACATCTCCCACGCCAATACTGACCAAGGAAGTAGAAAAGTAGAGAGAGGAGCTATTTTTGATTTACAACCTGCACATTTAAAATTCAGTTACTTTAACTTGTCCCGTGACTTACTAGACTAGGTAGGATCTGGGTGTGTTTTTTTTTTTTTTTTTGTTTAGAGAACTTTAACTCCTCTTCAAAAGCATCAAGGATTTTCACTTTTGATGTATCCTTTTTATTCAGATTGAAGTGATGCATGAAGCTAGTCAAGGAGGATCTAGCAGAGTCCTGGTGATGAGTGAAAGCGATGAGAACTTGTCAACACGGAGGAGGTAAGGCTGCGCACATGAGTCAGTAACAATTTTTTGTTCTTAGAAGGCAAACAACTGCATTTACAATGAACTTCAAAGAAGTCAGAGAATGTACTAAGATTAATAAATAATTAGATATAATCAAGTCACTGAAATGCTTATAGCCACACGTTCATATAGGAAAAACAAACAAGATTTATCTTTTGGTTTGGGGATTTTTTTTTCTTGGAAGCATTAATTACATGACATGAGAAAGTCAAGTCATTAGAACAAGCCTTGCATGTATTTACAAAAAAGCAGTATTAAAGATCATCTCATTGCGTTCAAGATATGAATATTTAACTATATGCCTCTGAGAAGCTCCTGGTTTTTTAAATGCACGCAATAATCTTTCTCCCTTTCTGCAGTCTTGAGAAAGATTGTTAACGATGTATTCTAAGCCACCAAATACTTAAGTCATTTAACAAAGTATCAAGCAAACCCAGTTTAATTTAGTTGCACTGCACTGCTTCTAGGCCAAAGGGAGCAATTAAAACCAAAAAAACCCACAACAAAACCCACCCTGCAACATGCCAATCCCCACACTCCTCACTGACTTCATTTCCTGTGACAGCTTCTTCAGTACAATTTAGATAATTTATACTCACGTTATGCCTCCACCTCACAGGTAGGCAATGGAGTTACTTGATGCAAAAGGCTATACATGTCTAAACTCACTAGCTTGGTACGTTACGCAGGAAGAAAATGCAACTTATTGCTATCTAAACTGAATTACACCCTGTGAAAATACTGTGACCGGTCTCCAAACCATCAGCTAGTTTCCAAAAGGTGCAAAGAGTGATCTGAAATAGAACTTAGAGTAAGTTCTCTCTCTCTTTAGATACACGTCCCTTGAGTAGTGATTGCCTAAAGAGGACAGATTTGGAGTTACTATTAACAACACGTTAGGCTTCTACTATCTTGCACTTTTACACCTAGAAGCTTGGTGAGCAAATCTGAGCTGTCTCGTTTCTTGGTAACAGCAGTTTTGCATTTTGTTTCACCAAGAGTTTGGTTTGAGGTAGAACAGAAAGGAAACAGAGGAGGGGGTAGGGGAGTTCAAAGTCCTGTCACAAGAGGGAACTCAGAACAGCATTTAGAAGCATCAGAGCTGAGCATGTCAATTACAAAGAAAGCAACATCACTGTTGCGTTGTTTTGATTTTTTTAAAAAGAAATAAGTCTGTTTATTCAAAACAAATTTTACAAAACAATTGTCTTTTTGTGATACAGAGCAAAGTTTAAGAATAAATATTGAATACTTCGTATAAAAATTAGTAATATCAAAGGGAAAACTGATGCAAACCAACCAAACAGGTAAAAACAATTTTAGCATTAAATATGCTGTGCAACAATGTCAAACTCTTAACGAGGAGTGACCATTCAGGCTGATGTAGTTTTATTCGTAGAAGTAAAACCTGACAGCCCTGCATTGGAGCACCAAGGCTATTCTTAAAAAAGGTTTCAGATAAAGGCATACAAAAGTCAGTGTTCAGAACCAGAAAATAAGAAGTTTTCTAGCGTCTCCGTTTTTCTGAAAGGAGTGCCTTCATGCTTTCCTTTTTATTCAACAAACAACTTCTTTTCACTGCAGCAAGAGAAAATGCATGCTACAAACATCAAGGCCTTTGTAAGATTAAGAAACAATCCAAACAAAACTCAAACCAGGTGTAAAACAAAGTACTTCAACAGTCAAAAGTGACTTTTAGATAATGGCAAACTATATTTAAGCTGTATTTTAGATGTTAGGTCATTACCCCACAGAAGTTTAAGCTACTTATAACTTACTGTACCTTTGCTTGTACATGAGAAAACAATAAATCCCAACATACAGTTATGCTGGAAAAAACTATAGCCATAATAGTACAGTCTGGTTGCATACCGAGGACAAAGACCCTCTTCCCCCCCAGTGAATAGGGTGGCTTTTTCTAGTAGTGCAGTTTTGCTGTGCAGCTTGTTGATTTGAACGGCTCACAAGAGGTCAGAGATCTGATGAAGCAGCTTTCCTTCGGTACAGAATACTACTTTCTCTATATGTGCATTTATTTCTCCCTAAGCCAACAGGTTATATAGAGCTAAGGCTGTCTTGTGTTTCCTTTAAAAAAAAAACCACCACCACACATCTTCAGTACTATATAATCAATCTCTTTAGGCAAGAACAGGAACTGGCGTTGTTCTAAGGTACAGCTGTTACATTCTTCAATCATTCAGATAAATGATTTGTGGGCTCTTTATATACCCAACACTGGATTCTTATTCTTTTCCTTCTGGAAAACCAATTACTGAAAGTTACATATTTCACTTAATTCCAGTAGATACCATTCATCACAGCAGCCTAGAGAACAGTCAGCAAGAGAAAATGCATGCTGGATTCTGTCTACACTAACATATACTATTAGCCATTCAAACCATCGAAACCTGCAGCAAAGCTCCAAGGGCAGCAGCAATCAGTTAAACAACAATTACTGTTGCAGCTTAAAACTGCCAAGTCCTGTAGCTGTTCTAAACTCAGAAGACACATATCAAGCACCTCAGGAGTCCACACAATGAGAAACCTGAGGCAGCAGAAAAAGGCCAGTCTTGGACAGCCAGCCAGCAGCATTGCTACTACTGTCAATTTCCAATAAGTAGCATTGCTACTGCTAGCAATTTCCAACAGAAGGGTGACAATGTGTGAGCTTTTGCATTGTTATTGCTCTGCTGACAAACCTGACTCGTTCAAGCTTTCAGAGGTCATTTTCTGACACTATCCACATTAGAACTTCTTCCACGATGACATCAGTTCACACGCAGAATCTGACCATACCTTGCATGGGTTGTGTGACCACTCCAGGAAGAGGTACCACAGGTCTGGCAATTAGCAACTAAAATATCTGACCTGAGAGTCTGAAAACACCATTAGTGAGCTGTACAAGAACTGCAGACTTCCTAGAACTCGTTCACTGTGATATTTATACGGCGCCACAATATAACTCATAATGGCTGCAGTTTGAGCATCACTTAGTTCTATCCTGCTTTACAATGCACAGGTGTTTTGTCCCTCCTGCAGCTGATACTAACATTGAAATATATTCAAGATACAGGGGTTTATGGACAGAAACAGCTCTGAATTTTTAAAGACAATCTTGTGCTTAAGACTTCAAGAGAAATTTTAGTGATTTGTGTATATTTGCGGACCAACATCTCCCTCTCTCTTCACTGTGAAGTCAAAATTTGTGCAGAAAATACCCTCCCTCTTTGTTAGTACAAGTGTGAAATTTTGCTTTTTAAAGTCTTTAATAGCTTCAAATTAGTTAAGTAACACTCGGGGATTTTTGCTTGCTTTTCACCCTTAGAACCGTGAATATGGGAAAGCAGAAGCACTGTTAAAAGAAGACTCATTTAGCTTATTTCCTTCTTAAGCACTGGACTGTTTGAACATACTGTTTCAACTTTCAGAAGGCAGAGAAAGGTTAGCAAAACCAGTTACATGAGTAATAATTGATTTTTATCTTTTCAAGTTCAGTCCTGATCTGAAAGGAGCTCCTTTGTTACTCAGAACAACTAAACCAGAGGGCACTCCAACACTATTGCCCTGTTTCAAGGATTTAGGGAGCTCTGAGAAAAAGACTAGCAGTTTTTCACTTCTAGCACGTGCTGTTTGTTAATTGCATAGGTCCAGTCTTATTTTCTATGAAGGACTGAGAAATGGTGAATATTTGTAGCCAATTTACATTGCCCTAAACTGCTGCAATAGTCTCATTCATGAAGTCAAAAGTTCTGTTCTCACGTTTTGCAAGGTCTACTCCATTTTGATATGGCAGATTCTTTTTTTAATCATATGCCTTACTTCACATAAGGTTTTTTTTAAGAAAAGCTAAACACTTACCGACAAGTTCAAAGTAACAGACATTTCACCAGGCATTTCAAAGTCTAGAAGTCCATTAGAGTTCGTTTAATCCAGACTTGCATCCCTTGAAGAGTGTAAAAAAAAAATAGGCTACAACATGAAAATTTGCAGTAAATAGGAGACCTATTCCAGTAAGAGTTTCTGAACAGAATCTGGGACCATCTTTCCCCCCACCCCCAACTATTCACATTTAAGTTTCACCTCTTTCCATGTTTGTATATATTTTGAATAAACAGCTAAAAAGTTGTTGCTCTGTTTTGGCTCAGTGGATCTTCAATGCAGATATTCAAGTATTAAGAAAATGCAGCTGAACAAGGGTATGTGTCCTCATAGTACAGTTTACAGAGAAGCACAATATTGACTAGTCTGCAGTATATTCTACCCCAAATCCCTGAAGAAAACTTTTTAACTTTGGGATCTGTAGCCTGCTTCCAGAGCTGGTGAAGGTCATCTACGTGTCCATGAGATGTCATCATTTTGTTATAAATGCAGGGATGATACGGAGCCTTTCCTTCCCCAGAAAAAAATACGTGATATTGTGGTACAATTCCCATTTTATTGGCACAGAGACCCATGAAAACATCATCTATATAAAGACTTGTATTGAGAGTCAAGGAAGCCTCATATACTTTAGCTGCTACATCATTTGATATGACATATGCAGCTCCTGCTGTGTAGTCAGGGTAAGAGGGCCACTGGTACATTTCATATGGCACATAGTATTTGCTACTCTTGTCTCTTACGGGAGGGGATCCACGATGGACACGACCAATCCAGAGATCTTGAACACCCATTTGTGCTAGACTTTGGAGATAAGCGACAAGATTTGGCATGTGGATAAATATATCATCATCTGCAGACATAATGAACCTGGCATGAGGACAGTAGGCATTCACCCAGCTAAACTGCAAGAGCAATTTAAGAGTAAGATTGTGAAAAGTATCCAAGAAGTCTTGCTGAATCAAATCATTATATTTCTGGTCTTCCAGCTGAAGTTCTCTTTGCAGCAGGTGATTTGTTGGTTGTCCTAAAGCAAAAAGAGTTTTAATATTGGCATTGAGTTGAGAACGAACATACTTCTCATTACCCCAAGTCTGTCTAATTGCATCCCTCCGATGACGGTTTTCTGGAGAAGTCTTCACAAACAACAGGAGAAGGACATCCTGTTGCTGACATTTCTCTCTGTGGTTGATCAAGTACTGGTAGCTTGATACTCTGTCCAAGTTATCCCTGTTGATCGACAGGCTGTCATTCACAAAATGGTAGCTATTTATGAGGTATCTGTATGAATAGGATTTCATATGGCTCACAATATGATTATCAAATGGTCCCCAAAAAATCATAAGACACAGTATGAAGCAAGTGGCAAATATCTGCAAAAAATGGCATTTTCTGACTCTTCTGGGACTAACAAACATTCTGATGCAGTTTCTGTAATCCTTGTTGTTGATCAGGATCAGTGTTTTTACAGTGCCTGTGTTTTTTAGTTTCAGAGCCCAGCGTCACCCCTTCAAGATAAGTGTCCGTTGTAAGGCATGTTGTCTTGCATGCAGTAGCCTTTCATTTAGCTTTGTTCACAGATTTCACAAGTCATCTTTCTCAAAAAATGTTTTCGTTTGATTGAAAGGATGCTGGCAATTTTGAAAGATGAGGCTGGCAGTTGAGTGTTTTCCTTTTGGGGCATCTTGAAGTGAACACTACAGTTGTAATCCGGATCTTCTCACGTGTGTCTTTCCTTCATGAAAATGACGGCCTGCCAATTGTAAGGAGGAGGAGAAAGGTTTCAGTGAGCTGTTAGTAACGCATTTGGATTTAGGTTTGGTCACGGAAATGAACTGACTGCTCAGACACTCCCCGTCCACCCGCCTACCCTCCCACTGCCTCTCCCCGAACCACACCACAACTGGCTGTCAGCGGCCCAGAGCCAGCCTGAGGGAAGCCCGTGGAGGAGAAGGGGAACCTGACACAGAGGCTCCAGTTCTGACACAAGAAACTCCCAGAAAAACCCACTGCCCTTAACCGACGGATGACACATTTTGTTTAAATTCTTT
>NW_010400877.1:0-7585 GCF_000710305.1 Buceros rhinoceros silvestris | reverse complement strand
AAAATAAATAATATGAAATAAGTATTTTATATACGTATTTCTTTTATATACTACAGAAATGTATCAGCCACCTTGGTGATGTGGGTGGGATTCACATCACCAAATGCAGGCAGTGTACATCCTCACCTGACACTCCTTTAGACTCAGTGCTCAGAGCACGGTTATTTTCATCCCACGTAGACATTTAAAATAAGTCAGGAATTACTTCCTAGAAGTTCCTGTTTCTTCCCATTCACCGTAAAGTGAACTTAGGATGAGCAGCTCAGGTTACTGACACTATGCACGTGCGAAGGTAGAACAGGAGTATCAGCCACACTGCGCAGCCAGTTTGCTGTTGCTCTTTCAAGCGTCCAGTTTTTAACGCTACCTGAAACAGCTCCTATTCCATCTGAAATCTAATATTCGATACTGTTTCTAAAATGCTACATCAAGTTAAGCAAAAACTTTTAGTAATTCACATTCTGCAGCTGATTATGTTCTAAGCCATGTCTGTCAGGAAAACAGTAGTAAGTCACAACGAGAGCAGTAGGAAGCCCAGCGTTAACAAAACAGCCCAAGTGCCAGAACAAACGCAATCTTAGCTCACTCAGCTGTTCTGCCTCATACTAATCAATTCATCAAATTAGTATTTGTCCAATGGCTGAACACAAATACTTTTGAAGTCAGGAGTATGGTGAAGATACTCAATTATATACCTATGCAGATTCTCTTCTTTCCCTTTTCACAATGCAAATTCTTTGTTCTTATAAAAGTCACGTTTCCCACTTGAATGTTAGGACCTCAGTGAAGTAACTTTGTACAGCTGAATTTGGAAATACACTTAGCTTACTGCACATTAACCCATTTTGGTGTGCAAAATAAAGGACAGTTAATAAAGTTTTTGCTTAACTTGACGTAGCATTTTAGAAACAGTATCGAATATTAGATTTCAGATGGAATAGGAGCTGTTTCAGGTAGTGTTAAAAACTGGGCGCTTGAAAGAGCAACAGCAACTGTTATTAAGTGAAAAGCATTTTCATCTCTCAACCTGCCATATGTATGCTTTGTATGTTTACGTATTTTCTACTTCATGAAATTTTCATCACTATTAGGTTTACAGTACACGCTGATCCCAAGATCCAGCCTGGAAAGTTGGATTAAAAATTAGAAAGCATGCGAAGTCAGGAGAAAACGCGACTTTTTACATCTGCCTCATCAACTTCTCTATGGTACTGCATGTTTTCAAAGAGGATTTTCTATTAGTGGACAACATATTTTAAAATACTTGGCAGGCTGGGTCATTTTATGTTCTTAAGCTATGGAAGAGCACAACTGCTCAGACCAGCAGCTTTCTTTATGCATAGTACTTCACTGCTTACACAGTGAATCACACTGTTGTCCCAGAACTGCCTAGATGCAACGCAAGTCAGATAAACTTTATCAGAAAGTTTGGTTGAAGTCACAGTCAGCCTTCTTACTGTGTAGACAACACAGTTCATCTTTAATTCCTCCATGGCACCTCTCCATACACAGACAGCAAAAATTGTTGTGGAAGTCCTACTTCCTGTCAGGTAGAGTTTGCCAAAGCCAGGTCTGAGAGAGAAGAAAAGTTCACGTTTGTCAGTTAAATGTTATCATCTACTACCTATGGCTGAGCTTGTTCCCTGATGCTATTAGCTGCACAGAGCTGTTACCCTGAGCTTCAAGCACATATTAAAACTAGACGAACGTGCCATACAATCATTTGATCAATTTTGCAATAGGGACCCAGGTATGTAAACAAACCTCAAGTTAGTTTCTGACCCATCTGCTGTAACACCACGTATTTATGCTGGCCTCAACTCTCCAGGTTTGGGCAACTACTTTTCATCAGCAATATAAACGAAGTGCAGATGTAAATACAGAACAAAAATGACAAGTGGGACTTTATATAGGAATCACAACACTTGAAATTTTTTTCAAGAGTTAGGTGATTTTAATTTTTTATTAGTAAAATGACGGCAAAGGAGACGCTTCCAACTTTTTGTTGAAAGAATGCAGGCCACCAAGAAGCCACGTGCCAGCAGCACTATAACTCCAGAATCCCAAAACTCTACACTCTGGGCTCCTGTTGAGGACAGAAATTTTACCACAGTGTTACACAAGCACTTGGATCGTGGTTGCTCTGCATGGTTTCACAGGAAGGCACCTTTATACAACATCGCTAATGACCACTTGACAATTCAGTGCTAAAAATGTGAGAGTTCTGTACTTAACCTTCATTCTCCTAAAGCCCCATTAGAAATATTATACCCTATTTTTGTTACCATGCACAAGATATATTGGTAGCACTTAGATAATAACTGATGATAAACAGAAAATCAGTTTGCAAATATAGTAATTTTACACATTCGAAAGCATTTTAAATATTATTTCTGAATTTTTTTTAACTGCTAACTTCAAACTGCTTGTCACTCTCAGCTTACTGACAGGAATGGCACTACCCCATCTGCTTATTGAATCGAAATCTGTCGTTTCAAATTTCTTAACTCAATACAGTAACTGAACAGAAACTTTTGTTATTTTCATTATACCCAAAGGAGACCTTCAAAAAAATTTTAAAAACCCTTGTAATTAGTTTGTACATTAAATTAATCAAAAGACTAGTAAATCAATTCTTTGTAAGAGCCAAACAGAAAATGTACAAACTCAAAATGCAAATAAATGTTGCCTAAAAAACCCAATTATCTGTCTCTTTTCTCCTCCCCACTTCCAGCACTAACTTATTTTTGTATCTGCTATACTAGAGTTTCCCCAGAAAAGGACTTGCATTTTTGTTTAACTCACTTCAAGATTCTGTTTGGAGTACAGTATGTTTATTGTACTAACAACATCCCCATGCACATATGGGGAGCCAAGAACGCAAAAGATAGAAAATACCAACCAAATCATATGTATTTAAGAAACCATTGCCAGCCAATGTTCTAAAATAATTTAATTCTAAATCTACATTTCCAGTTTAGTGACCCTCAAGCAGTTCCGGCCCCCTGTTAAGCTGTACATGTATCTACCAGTTATATTCAAATATAAGATTAAATCACAGAACACAGAATCATCTGGCTGGAAGAGACCTTCTAGATCACAAGTCCAGCTGTTCCCTCTGCACTGCCAGGGTCCCTAAACCATGTCCCTCAGCACCACATCCACACATCTTTCAAACACTTCCAGGGATGGGGACTCCCGACAGCCCTGGGCAGCCTGTTCCAATGGCTGACAAGCTTTTCAGCAAAGAAATTTTTCCTGATGTCCAATACACTGCGGGGGAGGGGCCCCCCCGACGCCCCGGGCCAGCCTGTTCCAATGGCTGACAAGCTTTTCAGCAAAGAAATTTTTCCTGATGTCCAATCTAAACCTCACATGGTGCAATCTGGGGCTGTTTCCTCTTGTCCTATCCCCTGTTACTTGGGAGACCAACACCCACTTCACTACCACCTCCTTTCAGGTAGTTGTAGAGATAAGGTCTACTTAGTACAGAGACATTTCTAGTTTCAAATGATTGTTCAGACTGAGTATTTTAAATAAGCTCTGGTTTTATTTCAAAAAGATTAGAGATGGAAAATGGAGTTTTCTGGATTATGTAATGGGCCATTTTAGCCTAAAGGAAGCATGTAGCTAATAGAGTATTTTCCACACACTAGAGGAGAGTAAAATAAATGTTGCATCATTTGGAATATTTCTGTGAAAAAAAATTACACAGGCTACTAGATTTGAAACAGCCAGCAAAACTGAGATTACAGAAATAATGAAAATATAAACCAGCCATTTTCCAACACACTGAACACCACTATATTATGTCCTTTGTTATCTCTGCACCTGAAAACCTCCTAACATACAAAAAAGATCTTGAAATACAGAAAATCCATGAAGTAGCAAAACCCATCTATTTCCAGTCATCTTTTAATTTCCCATAGTGATCAGTACTTTATGGAAAGTATATGAAAAGCAGAGTTCTGACTGTGAATTTGCACTCACAAAGTTTAACATCTTATTTGCATAAATTATTATTTACAAAAAATCCACGTCTGTAATAGTACTAAAAACCTAAGAAGGTAAATAATGCATTCCCACTCAAAGAAATGATGGGCAGGAGGCCATTTTACATCAGTAAAACGTATCAAATTTACACAACCGCCACTGTGAATCTTTAAACACTATTTTCTATTGCATTTACAATAAAAATACTGTTTCTTTTTACAGAAGAGCAATGTCACCTTTATTTCTGATAAGAAATAAACAAAAAAGTACTTTATGTCTAAATTAAATCAAGTTTCTATCCATAACTGGGATTATTTCAATGCTAGTAATTACATCCTCTGCTTCCATTAAAGTAAGAAACCCATCTCTTTAAGGAACTCTCTGCCGACTTGCACTTTCTACACAAAAACAGCCAACTCGATTTGGTCACCTTGCTCATGCCCACATTGCTCATGCCTGTCATTCCCTCCCATAAGGCTCAATAACCTGTATTTTATCTTATTACAGTCAGGTTTCTGAGCTAGTTGCCCATTCTTTGAATATTCTTATTAAAAATCCAAACTCACTTCCCCACCATACTCTCAGTCTTAGGAATCATTTAAAAATTTGAAGGATGAAGCTGCCATGTGAAACATAAGCCTTTCATTTGTGTACCTGTGCTGATCCTTAGTTCTCTGAATGTCTATATTCTTAACCTGGTAAGGTTCTGAAAATACAGACTTCGATTAAATAATCAGTGAAAACAACTTTAAGACATTCTTACTACCAATTTATACACTTTCTTAACATTTATCATTAAAATATTTGTACTGAAGAGTAACAAGATATGTTGTGGAGTAGGTTCACCTACTGCACAAGCATTTGATACTAGTTTAGGAAAAAGATTAAAATGCTAAAATCAAATTAAAATAAAAAATTTTTAAAAATTAAATATTACTGTATAGGTGAAAAGCCAATAATAAAATTTACTTTAAAATACTGCACTCATAAATTACACTACACTCATTCTGGTAACTTGAGCTCCCTGGTTGTTTTTTTAAAAGCGTATCGCTAATTTTCTGAAACAAACAGCAAAAAATGTGAAGCCAAACCAAGCAGCTATTTAGCAGAGTCAGTGAAACTTGTGACTTACAAGACAAGTGTTCTCTTTGCAGCCCACCACGTACGTTTCTAATGGCTTTCCCATGAATCCCATCAAATGTATTAGAGAAAATGTGGCACTAGCTCAAAAGTCCAGCCAGCCCACCTACTCTAGTGTTATCACTTTGCGAGTATCTAGTATGTTAAAGGAAGAACATGAGCATATGCTTACAGTAGAAGGTAAGAGCACACTGGAACAAAAATTCTAACTGCATTATTTTGCTAAGCCTTTAATTTTCAAAAATTCCCCTTTTCATTGAAGAGCAATAAACTCTATGAATAAACTATGCATCACAACAAGGAAATACACCACACAATTTTTAAATTTTAAGTAATCCTATACATTGTAGGGATGCTTTTGTTATGTATATGGAGCAGAAATTTGAATATCCTAACTCTGACAGGATCAGGTAAAAATCAGAAAAGGAGACAAATCATAAAATGTAGAAAAACTTGTTTTACTGCTTCATCAGTTGAACTATACAAAGCAGTCTGCTCTTGTATTCATACTTAAAATCTCAGTGGACAAGACATACAATACAATCTAAAAAAAAATAAACATAGGTATTGCTACTGACATTAAACCTGCAGCTTTTTAATGTAATGACTATTTGGAACAAAATTCAATCCACTTATTAATGTTATGACTTGCAAAAATTCAGTGAAACTTGAAATACTTCCATAATTCTCAGAAGCCAAATTCTGCATCTTGCAAGCAAGAAACACTCCACAACTTTGAAAAGAGAATGAAGCCAAAGTAAATTCATGTCTGCCTACCATTATTTCATCTCCACAGTTTTCCCTTGAATAGCATTTACACTTTTTAAATCAACTTGTAATACACAAGATTTTTTATAAAAGAGTAGCTACTCTGAAAGACCAATAAACAGTAAATAATAAATAGGAAGTACTGAAACTAAAACAAATAATACTATCAAAATCAATTAAGAAAAAACTTAGTCAGTATTCACACTAATATTTAAACAGAGTTGCCAAAACAAAAAACATGACTGCAGTGATAATATTTAGAAAGCTCAGCAATAAATAAACAGTATGCCCTTAGCAGTGCCTAGAAAGACAAATTTCAGATAATTAGGAACAATGGCATCATGTAATACCTTCCATTGCCCTTTTAAAGAAGACTTTACAACTTCCACAGGTAAGTACTCCATAGTGGCAACCAGAAGCCTCGTCGCCGCAGATGAGACAAATCTTCTGGGGTAGCGAATCAAAACTGTATTGAGAACTTTGGCTGGTTTCTGTATCTGGCCTTCAAAAGAAAAAGAATAAAAAGAAATGAAATATCTAGTTTTGCAATAGTTAACTACTTACCTGTATTAATCAGTTTTATATTAAAAATTTCCTTTTTAAATTTGTAATCAAGCTACTGAAGGTCAAAAAAAAACCAATTATGATTGTCTTTCTGCTTAAGTATGTGTCTCTACTGGAGAAGAAGGCAGATCTGTAATATCTGGCTAATCATTAAACAGGAAAGTAGTGGGCAAGAAGCAGAGTTGTATTTTAACCCATTTTAGCTAAAAAAAAAAAAAAAGGTACGATCTAGAAACTCCTCCATACAATGTTCATCTTCCTCAGGTCAACAACTCTTCTGAGTGAAGCCATACTGACTGATACTCTTTTTTCCTCTACGTACAATGGTACAGAGTCAGAATCAAACAGAAGTCAACTGGATTTCAAACGCTTCTCTCACACGGGAAATAACTAAGTCTCATCTCATCTAGAAAAAGCTTCAGTATTTGTCACTTCCCATTCTGCTGCAGAGTCCCCATCACTAACTATGACTGGCACTCTGCGGAAAGTGCTTCCATATCTGTCTCCAAGAACAGAAAGACTAATCTACTTAATCATCACACTGACAAAAATCGAGGATTTCTGTTGAAACTGTAGCACTGCATCTATGTATTCCTACACACATTTCTAGGTATTGCGCAACATCTTGGCAGGACAGTAAGACATTTCACTCTAACAAATCGATGTCAGTGGTTGGAGGGGGGAGGTGCGAAATTACCTTTTTTTTTCAAGTCGGGAATAACATTTTGGCGAATATTTAGCTATTTATGAGTATCGTCTCGCTGTCAGTGAGGGCAGTCTGAAGAACACTCTGCTCCGGTCACTTGCTCAGATATCAGACGGCACTGACTCGTCACAGCGAGAAAAACGCAACTTTTCCCCGAGCGCTACCGTGCCGAAAAGGCGTGCGCGATGCCAGCTGCAAAGGGATCGCTGCGCTGTCAGCCACAGACCCGGGACACCCAGGCGCGCACAGACCATACACGAAAGGCAAACGCGGCCGCAGTTACCGCCTAAAAACTCAGACGGGGCTTCCAAGAGCAGAAGTCCTCCCGTCTTTGCCTCGGCACCCACCAAGCGCCCCGCGGAGCGCCCACACCTCGGCAGAGCCGCCCTCCCCGCAGGGGGAGCGGGAATCGCT
>NW_010400876.1:11079-21634 GCF_000710305.1 Buceros rhinoceros silvestris | reverse complement strand
CGCGTGGCAAACAGCGAACCACAAGAGGGGCAGGCAGCGAGCGAGGAGGCAGACAGCAGAGCCGAAAACAGGCAGGCAGGCAGGTCCGTCAGAGATGTTGCCCTCCGCCCGTCCAGCGCAGAAGAGCGCGGGGGCTGGCGACCGGCTGCTTTTAAAGGGCCAGCACCCAGAAACGGAAAGAAGCCCACCAGAACTTTTAACCAATTGATGTTGCGTTTATATGTACATGGCAGGGAATACCTGATTGGTCACTTTACAACAAAGCTTCCAAAATGGGAAGTTTTGGCTAACCCAGGACAGATCCTAAGTCAATTTTAGGGAATGTTCCTTTATGAGAAGTATCCAGATTTGCTGTCACAGAAGATATGTGTTCACATTTTTTGGAAGTCACATGGAGCAACTTTTGTAAGAGGGTACCTGTGGAGCTGTTGAGGACAGAGTAACGCTGTAACTAAAAGTGTAAACAGATGCTTACTTACAAAATGTATGTCGTGCTTTGAGAGATGAATTACTCTGCAGCTGTTCATTACATCCTCCTCCACTGAGAGAGGATAAATGAATGTGTAAGTGCTCTAAGTTCATTTCAGTACGGAGCAAAACAGGTTCACATAAAGTAGTGTCAGTAATAGTAAATAGCTATTGTTTTCTCCATGAGTTTTTCTTTCTTATCTGAGTGCCCAAAAATTAAACTCCATTTATCTAACTGAGTTTTGCTGATTATCAAAACAGTTTCTTGCAATTTTAAGCTTTCTTCCTAATACATTTTGTTTAGAATATTTTAGATTAGAAATTAAATACAAACGATGCTAGGAATAGGAAAAATCAAATCTTACTGCTCAGAAGAGCTAGTTAGATTAGGGCAATATGTGCCAAACCTTGCTTCTTGATTTCACCTGAAAGGATGCTTCCTCTATTCCTTTTCCTAGATTGTGACACAACCGACATGTTTAAGATGATTATTCTGGTGAAGGTTTAGAGGATACAGATGGGAAAATATGAAGGGGAGTAAACAGAAAAGAATATAAGGTGGTTAAATATTTAGTAAAGGAAGACATCAGGTTATGCTGAAAAGTCAGCTATCAGACTGTAAGTACATCTCTTCAGAACAAAAAGAAATTTTGGAAACCCTTTAAAATATGGACTCTAATAACACGAAACATAGCTATTTTTCACATAACTTTATTGAATTGTATTATGGAAATAGTGTATTATATGATGAGATTCTCAGAATTTCATCAAATTATATTAGTAAAATTCAAATGCAGTCTAATGAGAAAAGGTTATCATATATGAAGCAAAATCTCCAAACTCTGTTTTGAACTGGGCTGACTTTCACTGGAGTTATGAAATGTTGTAAGTGTTCATTTATTCTTATCATTCTGATAAGACCAATGCAAAGTTGTAATGTTGAATGAAATATTACAAAGTGATCCTTGTTTTAAATGAGTTTAAGGTTGTGGGATAAAAATAAACATACTGAACAGTTTGAAAAATCAATATATGTAAGCATTTAAATAAAGGAGGAGGTATTTTAATACCTAGGTGCAAGGGACCTATTTTGGGACTTGTCTATACAACCTTGATTGTGGCATTTCTTTGTTCATAGGTCTACACATTTTCTTTTTAATATACAGATTTTAGTGGAATTATTATAAAATTGTATATTATTCATTACTGTAGTAGTTCTGCAGTGTGGTTTTGTATAAAAATCACATCTAGAGCTATGCTATATATATATTGTAGTTCCAGTGCTGTGCCGGTGAGGTTGTATTTTTATACTGCTTGTTAAAATCAAGCAGAAAAAGTCATTGATATGTGTCTGTACCAAATTCTTGTACACAAATCAAGTAGAAATAAATAAGATAAAATAACCCCGAATCCTACTAAGAGAAATGACAGTGCTTGATAAAGTCCTTGGGAACTGCAATAGGTACAAATAAACCCTCCAGTCTTGTCAATGATCAATGGCACGTAGGCAGTCTCCTTTTTGGTTATATTTCTTCTATTGTTCTGGCATGGACAATTACCATGTCAAAGGACTTAACCAACTGCTTTAAAATATCATTAATTTTCTTAAATGAAATGTATCACAGGAAATAGCTCCAGTGCTTAATTTCAGAAGCTTGGATAATATACTGTGGACCTATCTTGGGACAAGCAGTCCTCTAACATTTTGTTTGCCCTTGAGATTTAGAAGGAATCATATCTATAGTATTCATAATAAGTAGCAATTTAACCAAGTTCAAATTAGATGTGAACAAATGGATTAACAAGCACCTCATTAAAATTTTAATTTCCATTTCATTTATCACTTTTAATAGAATCAACTCTGTTTCAGGGTGGGGGAGGATTCATTTCCAAGTATCACATTAATTTCACTTGTTTTTATGAATAGTTTGAATTTTTTCTATAAAATATACTCGGTGTAGTTTCGAGATATCCAACCTGCACATAAAACTAGTAAACATTTAAAGAATAAGGAAAATCTATATTGATTTAGTGGATATTTTCTAAGGTACTGAATTTTACAGTACTATTGCTGTAGTATTTTCCTCTAAGTGCTAAGGTGAGTGTGCTCGTAATGATTTTAAGAAGAATAAATGAATTTAAAATAAGCACATACCGGAGAGTTTTCTAAATAATTTCACTGAAAATTTCAGTGTAAATATTTCAGAAGTGATTTCTGACTTTTAACCTTTACATTCAGTTTCCCACTTCAAAGTGATGTTTTAATGTATTTTAAATTCCTTGGATAGCATATATCATAAATGTGTAGAATTTTCAAAATTTAATATTCTTTCAAATAAAGCTATTCTAAAGCTCCAACTTGAGTATATATATTACTGAAGAATGATTTTATAGAAAAATGCACATCTTAAAAATGTGTTTTATTAACATTTATTTTCAAGGGAAAAATAAAATAAATTATAGGAATATAAGAATTGTGGCTTTTGGTGGTTCTTCAGCCCTTTGAAGTTCCTGTATTTAGTCGTGATGTGTTCCAGGTGTCAGGTGCCAGTTTTTCAGTTACACAAAGCCTTTCTCTACAGGCATATTTTTTCCCCAAATATTTACTTCACGGTCTTTTCCATTTTGCACTGATACTTACTAAACCAGTCACTGAGAGGAATAGAACAGTTGTTTAGGGCCCTTTTTCGATGTAGCACCAATGTGAGTGTCAAATCCTAAAGTCTCTCAAATAATTTACAGAGAAATCCAAATCACTTTAAATTTTTACACAGCATATGGGAAAGCAAGCAGTTTTCACTGTAATGACAGGCTGTGTGCTTGAGTGAGAGAAAAGACGAATGGGAAGAATATTTCAGGATACCTATGCAAGATTTTTCCAGCACATGGTTTAGGCAAAAGGAAAGAAACATAATATGAACAAACAAATGACTGAAAAAGAATCCAAAACAAAACAACATCCAAAAATATGTTGCTTATTTAAGATGGAGAAATATTTGTTAGCCTTCTTGTGTGTCAGTGCAGGTCAAGGCTAAGCTTAGTGATCATCAAGGGGTTTTTTGGTGTTTTGTGTTTTTTTTTCTTAACAAATATATTTAAACATAGCTTCAGTTTTAGACAGCTGTTTTTCACCGAACTATTTGCAGCTGTGGTACAAAATTCCAAAACTGCATAGGTACGAGGGCATTCATTCATGAGGTTCTTAAAAAATAAAAACCCAACACCCCCCACCCCAGGATGTAATGAAAAATAAAATTGATCATTCTAAGAGTAGCCATCTACCATAGCAAAACATGAATATCACGTTTCACACTGTTTTTCAGTTAAAGTGGTTCTGAGAACCCAAGAAGACTACCTTAACTGGTTAAGTAAGTTGTAATTCAGGAATATGTTCTGATTTCACATCTGAAAGATAAAGAAAGATTAAAGAAAAAGAAACCTTGTATGAATGCATACATATATGCATGTGGTACTGCTTTAGGGTTGCTGCTGAGAGTGAATAACTGCTTTTTTCAGGGGGACTGCATGAGCAGGTTAATGAGGACAAAAGGCTGTCTGGATGTGAGTGATGTTTCAGGTCAGACTAAATATGTTTTGAGGCCTCTGTTGTTCTACTGCTTCAACAGCCTGACTTTCTCTTCTGTGAGATTCCTTTATGTGTTTGAACTTCTGTTTGGCAAAAGAAAAAGTAAAATCCTTTTTTTCCCCCTTCCAGTCTTCTTTTTGTTCCTGAGAGTTTTGTTTTGTCTCGCCCTAAGTTTATGTTCTGTGTAATTATATCTCTGGTTTAAAGATGTCTAATTTCATGTACCTTGATGTCACCCTAGGTCCTATAAATTCATTTATATAGTACAGATGCACAGCTAATTTATAATAGATGCCATTTTGTAAATCATACTGTACTGTAGTATTATATTAAGTAATGTTTTGACAGGTTCTAATCAAACTTTTCTTTCTATCTTGTTGGAGACAAAAGAATATGTCAAGGCACTAAAGGGTACTTTGAGTTATTAAGTTAAATTAATTCCAGTAATTGCTATGAAGGTAGAAGATTGAAGTACAGGCTAAGGTTAATAAAGATAATTTAGACATTTTATTTATATATATACTTTCTGTTTCTGTCAGGATTTACATTTCCCAGAATGCCTATTTAGCATGTGTTTCAACTGGTGGACTGAATGTAACTGAAGACCAGGCACATTGCTGGAAAAGTACAAATAACTTTTTGCTCCTTTTCTAGAAGATACAGTTTCCTCCTGTAAAATGAGTAAAACAGTTTATTGAAATGATGTCTTGAAAAAAAAAGGAAAAGAAAAAACCCAAATAAACCCAAAAGCCGGAGAAGAACGAAAATCTGTTAAGCTCATTTGGCTGGGTATTGTCTTTCTGCCATTAAAAAAATCACATCGGTTTAAGGAAAAGCTTGTCTTTTATAAAAAGACAGATGCAGTGAATAAGCTTTTCTGGTCTGAGTATTTTTGTTCTGTGAAGTACTAATACACAAGATAATGATGAAATATTGTCATCAACAGCAAGTGTCCAACACTGACAGATATTTTTTAACATCCTTGTGATTGAAAGACTCAGAGCACTTTTCTTTTTGTATCTTTTTAGTGTCTTAATCAAAATGTCTAAGGTACACAGCTGAATGCTTACAAAAGTCTAACTAGTCTCTGGGGGCCTATGATGACTTGCACATTTGTGATGTTATTTGACAGTTTATACATTAGGCCATTTCAAGCATTGTTCAAGTCAGTAGACTATCCAAAACCATAGTCCAAAGTGTTTTTTAGTAAAAATTCTAGTGAAAAGGTCTTCCCACTGAAGTGAATGAATGACAATAATATTTACATAGAAATGCTTTTCTGTTGCCTGTTATGACTTAAATCTTTAGATCTTGAGACTGATCGTGTAGATCAGTTTCAGACAGACTCATGTAATGGTTCAGTTTAGAAGGACTTCAAAAGGCCAACTCACTGCTCAAAGCAGGGTAGGCTTTAAGTCAGATTTTACCCAGTTTGTGCTTGAAAACCTCCAAGGATGGAGTTTGCATAACTCGTCTGGGCAAGCTGTTCCAGAGCTTGACTGGCCTTTAGGGTGAAAAAAATTTCCCTGTATTCCCTTGTTTAAACATAAATAAATGTTCATTGTGTGTCACAGGGTATGACCCCTGAACATTTTGGTCCCTCCACTCAGCGTATTTATCCAGTTTATTAATGGCTTTCTTGTAGTAGAGGAGGTGGCAAAGTAGGATGCACTACTCTAGAAGCCAACTAGCAAGTACTCAGGTAATGTGATGAAGGGAACTTCCCTGATCTGCTGGCTGTGCTCCATATGGCCTCGGATGGTGCTGGCTTACTCTGCTGCCAGTATATACTGCTGGCTTATTTCAGCTCATTGTTTGCCAAGACGGGTCTTTTCCAGCAGAGCTGCTCCCCAGGCACACCATCCCCAGCCTGTAATGGTGCAAAGGGTTCTCCTTTCCCGGGTCTTTACCTTTGTCCTCTTTTAGTATCTTACAGTTTGTGTTTGACCATTCCTCTAGCTTGTCCAGGGCCCTCTGACTAGCAGCCGCTCTCTGAAGCATATCTACCAGATGCCATCCAGTTTGGATCATCTGCAGACTTGATGAGTGCGTACTCTGTTGCCTTCTCTGGGTCATTGTTTGGTGTGCTAAAGAGGAGAGGTCCCAATACAAACCCCTGTGGTACTCCACTTGTTGCTGGCCTCCAGGTAGGGTTTGTCACATTAACTACTACCCTCTGAGCCTGGCTATCCAACCATTTTTAAAATTTATCTAGTTGTCCACGCATCCAGACTAACATCTTGTGTTGGATACAACAATACTGTGGGAGACAGTTTTTAAAGCTTGCTCGTCAGTAGTAGATCCCAGTCACAATTTAAATGTTCTGGAATGAAGAACAACATTGAAGACATTCAAGATTTTTCTGCTGTTTCTATCTGGAAGATAGCCCATACTCTGATGGGCAAAATAATAGCCATCTTTACACAAACAAACCGTTTATAATTTGAAGATAAGGTGTTCAGGAATGGTGCATCGCTGCTTGGAGGAATTTGGTAGTTTACTATCTCTTGGTAGACATCATATACTTAAGATATATTTAAGTATGAAACCCTCCAGCTCATCCAAAAGTTTTTAAAAACTATAATTCGCATACACTGAGTTTTGAAAAACCCATAGGAGAATAGAAAATGTTATGACATGAAAATGCATGCAGGAGCAAAGAAGTTATTTTCTTCTGAGAACATGAAAAATCTGTGAACTGAGGCAGTCTTTTGCTGCTGTTGTTTTTTAATTCCGTTATTACGTCTCCAGGATGGAGGATCACCGCCTCCCTAAGATCGGGTTCTACGGTGAACTCGCCACCGGCTGCCGCAAGAGAAGAGCTCCAAAGAGGAGATATAAGGACTCCCTGAAACAATACCTCAGCCTAGGCCATATCGACCACCATCAGTGGTCCACCCTGGCCTCCAATCGGGAGATTTGGAGACACACCGTACATAACGCTGCTGCCTCCTTTGAGAGCACATGTAGAATCAGCCTCGAGGAGAAAAGACAGCACAGAAAGACAGCGTGCCTCGACTATACCACCCAAGGAGACCTTCCGGTGTGCTCTTTGCAACCGGACTTGCCTATCCTGCATTGGCCTTTTCAGCCATCAGCGTGCTTGTAGTAAGCGTGGGTAAAGCCCTTCCCAAATCTTCATCCACAAAGCCAAGCCATGATGATGATGATGATTACTTTTAAAACAAAAGTGCTACTCTTGACTTGCTTTTCACTAAATCAAGGCATTTTATTTCCTGCGTATTATTTATCTGTTTTACTAAACAAGTTTATGAAGGGCTGCCTTATATTTCTTTTCTTGTCAGGAAAACCCAGCTTGCTGAAACTTAAACTTTTTTTCTTTCAGTATGGCAGAACCTCCATTAAAATAAATGCATCATTTTGGCTTGACATTCACAGTACTCCATTTGGATATGCTAACAAAGAATTTGCAATCTCTGTTTATGCCAAAATGGCCATATATTTTTGTTCTGATCAGTATACAACTGTGTGTTTCTACCAAAGCCTTATTTCATTCCTAATGTAAACAGCTTTGTAGAAGTCTTTATATCAACTTTATGTAGGTCTATTTTCAAGTCTTGTACAGATACTTAAAAAACAAGCAAGCTAGTAGGGTTATTTACCTTTCAGTAAGTTAGGTTGTTTGGTTTTTTTTCTTTAGTTTTCCTTTACAGGAATTTTCAACAGGCTGCCATTTTTTTCTCAGAGCTCAGCATTTTACCATCTGAACTGCAGGTGAAGAAGGAACTAGATGATGATTGAGATTGCTGTGGGTTTTATTCTTGTGTGTACATATGCTGTAGAAACTTCTGAGTAAGACTTTCTGAAATTCAGAAATTATTTGTGTACCATTACTATGATGCTCACATAAAGATATCCTGAAGGTCCAAGATCAGGTTGTGAGACCCCATCTGGAGTACCGTGTTCAGCTCTGGGGCCCCCCAACATAAGAAGGACATGGATCTGCTTGAATGCATCCAGAGGAGAACCACAAATGTGATCAGAGGGCTGGAGCACCTCCACTATGAGGACAGGCTGAGAGAGTAGGTGTTTAGCCTGGAGTAGGATCCAGGGACACTTTATGGTGGCCTTCCAGAACTTGAAGCAGGCCTACAGGAAAGACGAGGAGGGACTCTTTGTCAGGGACTAACGTGATACGATGAGGGGTAGCAGTTAAGAATTGAAAGAGGGTAGATTTAGATTAGATATTAGGAAGAAATTCTTTACTGTGAGGATGGTGAGACAGTGGAACAGGTTGCCCAGAGAGGTTGTGGATGCCCTGTCCCTGGAAATGTTCAAGGCCAGGTTGGATGGGGCTTTGAGCAACCTGATTTAGTGGAAGGTGTCCCTGCCCATGTCAGGGGGGTTGGAATTAGATGCTCTTTAATGTCCCTTCCAACCCAAACTGTTCTATGATTTTATAATTAGGTTTTTTTCAAGATACATTTATAGCATTATAATCCTTTATTTCAGTGCAGAAAACTACTGCAGTGCAGATACTACTAGAGAAGGTATTTAGAAGGAATTAAAATTTCAAGTCTGTCACTGTCTTTTTTTCTGTCTTTCAGATGGCATAGACAAAGCAGGTATTCTTTAGATCATCTGACTGCAAGTTGGATGAGAGTTACAATCTGTTCCTCAGTCTAGATTAGATGAACTGTTGGCTGACTAGTGGAGCTGTTCAGAGAAGGTGGGTGACATAAAAGCAACTTATGCCACCATACACTGAAATGATCCAAATCAGTTTCTTTTTGAGGTATTTCTTAAACATTCTTCTTATCTTATATTTTGTAAATCCAAAATATAATTTTTCATTTTTATTTTGAGTGGCTTTCAACATGTTACCTTGGTGTTGTCATGGTAGAAAAGAGCAGTAGTCTTTGATTTGTTATTGTTGAAACCACTGACATGTTGAAAAGCAGGTACTGTCTCCATAAACCTTCCAACATCGCTGATTCTTGCTACAGACTTTGAGCTCGTGAGAGTGGCCTCTGTGATTACCTCTCTTGTGTCCCTGCAGTTTTCAAGGCTAGACATATTGACAAAAAAAGCCCTTCAAGAGCTCTAGACTTAAATCCAACCATACAAGTTTGTAGTTTTCTCTTGGTTTTCTTTTCTGCCTGTGGTCTTAGTTTTCTTAGCACCTTTCTTTTTACTGCCTTAACAACTCTTGGCAGCCAGTGTGTTGGGGAAGTGCTGATGAAGACAGAAGATAAGACCTTTGACTTTAGAAGTTTTTTGAATTATGTGGAAAAGTGTTAAGAGTGAAGTTCTTAAAAAGGGGCTTTAGCAACTTGTTATTGGCTAAATTGTGTGGCTATTTAGAGTTTATTTGTCCAGGGCTGCTCTGCTGCTGCAAAGTCAGTTATATTTGCGTTGTTCAAAGCATACCAGTGAACATTACCACAGAAATTAACTAGGAATACACGATTCCTTGTATTTTAATGTACTTTAAATGTGAGGAAACTTAAGTTCAATTGCTTACTCTTTTTCACAGGATTTGCAGTCCTTTCTCCAACTGACCTACACTTTCTCCGCTCTACCAGTACAAGCTCTTCCAGGTTGGTCTTTTCCTATTGAAGCTATGCCAGTAATCAGAATAGAATTTTAGATCTGTTAGGTGAAGTAGTACAAGAAGTATAACAACTGACAAGGAAAATCTAAGCCACTATAAGAAACTTAATTCACATTTTTATTTTGTTTAAGAATGTGCTGTATTAAAAATGTTAGCACAAAAAGGTTTGCTTCATACAAGTTTTGAGTCAGGAATTGAACAAAATACGTGTTACTGAGTAATGATACTGCTGATTGACCTGTGGGGTATAAGTATGATGAAGTGTGTAGATATAATCAATCAAATATTTAGTGAAATGTATGACAAATATATTAGAACAGAGATGTATTTTTTTTACCACTTAGTCTCTAACTTGTGATTTTGTCATTATTTGAGCTCCTGTGAGAGCAGTTGGACTGTAAGAGAGTTAAAACCAATCTTCATTTGCTATTACAAATATTTAAACTTCACAGAAGAGCTCATTAAAATTATAACTATTGTGTGAAATTTCATATTATATTACTAATTTGATCTGTTTCATTTTATTTCCTATAAAAAGCAGTCTTCTAGCGTCTAGTCCAGCAGCCTGTGACTTAATCATTAGATTTATACTTCCTGTCCGTAGAATGTTGAAAGGTCATTGGAATCAAAAAGCATTGCCTTTGGCCATCCATTATGAGTCATAGACCTGCTCTGCTCTGTCGAAAGCAACTATCAGACTATCTAAGAGGTATTCCTTTCAAAGTTGCTTGCTTTGTTTCTCTTGTAATCCGTGGAGTAAAATCTCCCAAGAATTTGGAGCTTCTAAGCAATTTGCTGAAACAGCGAGTGATTTAACTGACCTGTTTTGCCAATTCTTTGAAGAAAAGCTGTTTTTAAGACAGGCAATGTCAGAGTAACATGCCTAAAAATAGTGTGTTTCTTTAACTATAACTTTAAAGAAAGAG
>NW_010400876.1:0-10974 GCF_000710305.1 Buceros rhinoceros silvestris | reverse complement strand
AGTGTTAACATTTGAAACGTTTTGTAACATCGGTCTCTAAACACTATTTGTAATTTCAGTCTTTTAGTGAAAATGTAATTCACTAGTAATTTATTTCTTATACAGTTATTTCCTGCATTTTTTTTTAAATGTAAAACAAGGTAAAAAGAAGGATTTTTTAGGAGTTTATTAAGGACTTGATGGAACTCTTTGCTGCCAGTGGTCATCAAGTTACTACATCAATTTTAAATCCATACTGTATGTACTCTGAAATAATATTTGGATGCTACCTGTAAGTATGGCCTCTAAAGAACATTCTGCCAAAGTGCAGTTTGATTCTTTTATCTTGGAATACGTGCCTTGTATGCCAATTACCCTAGCACCTAAGACCAACGTTGAATGTACTAACTTAAGTACATTGACCCTTGCACTCCAACCTTCTGGGCACTTCTGGTTTACAGTCTTAACTGTCCAGGGACCATATAATAGTTAAAGCAAGGAACATGCCAGCTTTGCAGTGGAGTGTCATCAGCATCAATAAAAAGCGCAAGAGTGCTATAGATCAATGGTAAACCCTAAAGACATCCACGTACAATTCCCTGCACCAAGTCCTTTGCTAAATGCTTTGGGTGCTATTCAATAAACTTTTCTGTTTCAGACTTCTTGTGTTTTTTTTTTTCTTTCCTGCAGTTCAGTCATCTCATTCCAGTGATAACGCCTAGTGAGAATCTCTCTTAACGAAAATAAGAAAAACACCCTCAGAACTCTTTCTCCTGTTGTTTACACTAGGATTTGACAAGTTACAGTTTGAGATTAAGATTTCTGCTTTCTAATGGAATGTCTGACAAATACAGCAATCTCATCCAACTTTGAAGTCAGTTCTGTTTTAAGCACAGAGCTGAGCCAGATGACCTGAAAATGTCCCTCCCAACCTAAATTAAGAGACAAAATATGCTGAAAGTGTATTTCAAAGTCCTGTTCTGCCAGGTACTCTTACTGTTCTGTGATAACAAAACCATGCTGTTCTTAATGCTTCTCTCATTTAGGTGTTCACTGTGATTTCTTAGTAATGTTATTTTATGTAGAGGACTGGTTTTACACGGTTTACCAAAAGGAAATAGTTTTTGGTCAGAGGACTTACCTGAACTGCTCACATTTTTTTCCAATTTATCCATGCTCTGTTGAGTTTCTCGAACCAGTAATATTAGTAGAATTCTTAGAAATAAAGTCTCCATCATTCATATATGAAGTAAGAATAAAACCATTGCATACATTTTCTACTTGGAAATCAAGTTAGATGACTTGTTTGGAAAAAATCCTGAAATCTTAATGAGAGTAACATCCTGGCTTCTTTATATTTTAAGGGCATTCTAACCTGTATATTTAAAACAACATTTAAAACTCTCGGCCTGTGTCGAAAGGCCAAGTGCTCTGTAGATGTTGTAGATGTCTGTGTTTAGATATATGAATTGTCACGCTGGATCGCACCCATACTCTGAAAAAAGTGGCCAGTACTGAAGGGCTAGAAATATTATAATAAAGCAAGCATATTTTGATTCCTTTTTGGGTAATGCTCTCCAATCTCCTCGCAATGTTTCTCCTAGTTAAAAATAATAATACCGTGTTTGGTAGCCTTTAAACTTTCATTCTGTTTTTCTGACTGAGTTACTTTTTAAACCTATAGACCTGTGTGCATGGGTAATTATTACCACACTCTTATCATTGTGGCACAAAGGAAAGTATTTCCTCGTTTTGAATAGTTTTCATTATTTCCTTTGAAGATTTCTAATTCTTTTTTTTATGAGAATATATAAAATATTCCTTGCTCTCTTTCTTCATACTACTCGTAACTTTATAGGTCTTTGTAACATCTCTTTGAGTTAGCTCTTTTCCAGATGTATGTCAAGTTTATCTCTGGCTGTCTGGAAGCTGTTCTCTACCTTGTTTACCCTTCATTTGCATTTTATGCTGTAAGTAAGAACTACCATATCAAGGGATGGAGTCTGTTTAATTCAATGTTCTGCTCCAAAAGGGATCATGAGAGGTCCATTGGAAAGAGAAAAAAAGACTCAATTAGTATGTATCCAGAAGTCCACTAATTCTGATCTTGATTATAGGCTCTGCAAATGTGTCCAATATGAATCCGGCTTAGTGGTCTGTGGTTGCTGAGATTTCCATGGTACCTTTTTGAGGATAGTCATTGCTTCGTTTTCCTGCATTCCTGTATCGAAGAAAAGCAAAAGGTTACATACTGTCGTTAGCAATTCAGATTGCTCATTCCTGCGTTGTACCAGAATGTGTGGATGAATACTGCCTGGTCCTGGTGACTGGTTAGAGTCCATTCTGCTTGCTTGTGCTATAACCTCTTTTGCAGTTCAATTTCAGACAGACACTCTGTTGCTGTCCCTTCTGCCTCCCCCCGCCCCCCCCCCACCCCCGCAAAGGGTTGCAATACCGTTGTCTTCTCAACTTCTACAACAAATGCCAAGGCAGAGGCTTCATTTAGCTTCTGTACAATGACACTGAGTGCTGCTGTTGTATCAAGGTTGTCAGCAGGTCTTAGAAACTCCTTGGCAGAGTTGTTCCTGATGTTTTGGAAAGAAAAAATTAGCATTAGAAGGTTTGATCCCTTCAGCTAGTTAAGACAGATTGTTAAGATATCTGGATTTTTGTTCCTTTCTTCCTCTTGACATGATTTTTTGTGTCTTTACATTTAATCTGTTAGAATTTATTTCTATTTTCTTTGCTTAAAGTTTTGCGCTTTTTTAAAGCTTTTTTTTTAAATGACTCCTTTGCTTTGCTGTTTAGTTAATTTGACATCCGTAGTGATATTTGTTCTCTGGATCAGAGAGAACTAGATTGTAGACCTGTCATAGTGTGAATGGAACAGAGCCGCCCTTCCTATGGTGGGTGGTGATAGCTAACTTTTTTTTTTAAAGAGTTACAAATATCGGCTTCAAATCATTCCTATAAATCCTATATAGAATAATAATAGTGATTACTTCAGCATTTATGGCCCCATCAATTTTGTTTTCCAGTGCAGATTTGAACATATACTTAAATTCAATGTCGTCTTCCGTTTGTATTTGATTCCAACACAAATGCTGATTTAGGAAGAGGAGAAGTGGCTAAGACACAGAGATAGAAAGAGGGAGGGGAAAAGTGGCAGAGTTCAAAGTAAAAAAGTGGAAAGGAGGATCAGATCGGTAGAAGTGAGAAGAAAAAATAACAGCAAAAAGACAGTGGACATACTATGTGGTGGAACAAAAATGACATAAAAAAACTTATGTATTGCATAAGATCAATGACAAAGTTATTTACGTAGTAGATTCCAGTATATGTCCAGTTAAGTACTAGGCATATAAGTGTATAAAATTTTAAGTGCTAATGCATATAAGCACATAAAACCTGGAGTCATGAAGCATTTAATGACTCAGATATAAATCAGTTGTCTTTCACCAATCTCAGACTTCACGGAGGTGGACAGTGGAAGGTGCAGCTTTGGTCTTCCAGTGTCTTGAAGAGTTGTTCTGATCTTTATGGCCCCAAAGTGATATAGCCAGTTCGACTTTGTGTTTTACACATTTCCTAAATTATTAGATAACAGGAATGCACTAACATAAGAATTATTATAGAGTTTTTACTTACCTTGAAATTTAGTAGAAGGAATATGCACCCATGTTTTTTGTGTTATTAGTATATGTTAGGTAAAAAATTATATTTGATGCTATTGAGTTTATTTCTGCAAAGTGCTGAATACTTTTCGATGATGTCATCAAAGATTGAAGCCTTGTAAGAAACTTTGTCGAAGAATCTGAAGATAGAACTTTCAGTTATTGGTGAACACAGTATTTGTAGAAGCCACTTATCTCCGGTACAGATTAGATGCTGTTAAATGTCTTAGTGCTTGCTGCTTCTAGAACAAGCAGACAACAGAATGAGCCTGATATTTTTATGAAATAAAAATGCAGTTTTATACTGAAAAGCTTCTGCTTCTTGAGTGAAGTTTTTATCTGAATAGTAGTAACTTCAATTTTCCAGTATCCATTGATTTTAAACATTTGCTGACTGGGCTGTGTGTGTTCATTTACAGGTTCCACACTTAGAAATCTTTAAAGAGCTTCATGAAAACGGAGACCTCTTCCAGTTTCTTATTAAAATTACAACAAATGAAAAAAGATTACTTATGAATTTCATAAACACTGAGCTACATATGATACATATGTGTGATATGTAGGTCTCTAATCATGTATTCACCAAGTGTATTCTGTTACAGAGCAGTGCATATGAAGAATATTCCAAAGTAACCATTGTAAACTGGAACAGAAGGAAAATAATTTTGACAGATCTCGGGCTTATCCTTTACATTCTGATTGTTGTGCACCACACAGATATAATACGGCTACAATAGAAAGTATAATTGCTATGATTTTGATTGACATCTTGGATGCTATTGTAAGATACAGAACAGGTAATGATGGTGGCAGGGATCTGGAAAAAATCAAATAGAAACAAGGTTAGAATTAAGTACTGGGAGTTTAAGAATAGCAGATTATTTAACTACTTGCAGCTCAAGTTGTAAATTTTATTTCAAAAGTTTAAAATCTGCGATTTCTATCGTTAAGTGAAAATATTGTGGTGGATGTTGCTTCCTGCTCTTTATACCGCTACACAACCATGGCAGGGCTGACTTCTATTATTGGCTCAATTTTGCGTATTAAATATTCCAGACCACAAAGAAAGTAATTCTTGAATTTTCCCCAGTAAATACATACTCCTGGATCCACTTTGGTACACCTGGAAACTTCATTTTCTTCTTGTAATAGTCCATAATATTTTCTGAGAGAGTATATAGACATTGTTTGTTTTGCTTGAACCTTGGTTTAATAGCATGGAGTTTAAGGAGTATGTAGTGAACAATTACATTACTGACAGTAAGAACTGAGTTTACAACTCTTAATCAAATCTCACAAAAAAGAAAAAAGGGAGCTTTATGACAGGTATTTGGAGTATTAAATGGAAGGAATATAATGAAATAAAATTAGTATGCTTATGCAAATGACCTAGCTATGACTTCATAATTTGTAATGGTATTCAGTTAGCCTGTGTTTACACTTGTTAATGACTTCTTTTATGAGTGATAATTGATCTTGCTCATTATCATATTAAGTCCTTGATCATATGTCATTAGTTGAGAATGTAATAAATGGTCTGTTTGATTTTTAGTGTAATGAACTAATTAGACTAATTAAAATCAATATGTGTGCCAATATTAGACTTTGAATCCAAATGCTGCAGCTGTCTGCTGGCTAAAAATCAGCAACTCAGTAAAAAGTGGCCTAATGCTGATTTATGAGCACTTGATGAACGTGAGGTGGAATAAATTGCTTGTAGTGGTAGAAACAGCATTAGTGAAGTACAAGATACTAAGTGCATTGTAAGGTCAGCAGTAAGGGCATCCTTACATGTGTAGTTATATGGCACCTTTAAACCTTCCTGGTTGATTAGATCATTTGTCAGAAATTATTCAGTGTAAATATTGTGAAGTGCATTAATCGATGTTTATAAATAAAATATTCCATGTATGTGTCTGGATGTACACGCAATTTATTGCTCTCAGTGTCCATATGTGTTCATTTATGTTAGCAAATTTGGTAAATTTTGTATTTTGAACAGCACTTTTTATAGCAATCTGTGAATATACCAAATAGGCCTCACTTTCAAATTTAGTAATGTACTGTTATTACAATGTGTTATTCTACCATGGAATCCATCCACTTTTATGTTTATAAGGAATTGTGTTTATCACACCTAAGGGAGCCAAGAATGCATCCTGCAATTCTGTAATGACCTTTTGGAGAAGAAGGAACTGGCTACTGGGAAAGAAAAGGGAATATTATTGCAGAGTTCTTGTTAGTATAAGCAACAAAAAATTAGTAGAAAAACTTTTGGCTCCAGTAAGAGGTTAGAAAAACTATGAGGTGATGGGGAGAAGTATGCCACATTCTTATTTGCAACAAAAATACTGCTCAGAGAAAAATTTTTGTATGCTCAAGTTTGAAATGTGAATTAATATAATTTTTGAATTATCATATTTTTAAAAGATCTGCCTAGATACCTCATAGGTTCTATGTGAAGCACATGATATTTTCAAAACTAAGTATAGTATGTCTATTAAAGATAAACATTGGACAGAACAGAGCTTTATTTTTGTCCGTCTTCCACTATTAATTTTGTAGTGATTATATCTTTATTTTGTCACTAAGAAAGCTGAAAGGCTGCTTACTTTCTTTTTTGGTTTTTTTCTTTGTTTTGGTTGTGTTTTGGTGGCACACATACCCACCTCTCCCACCAGACACTTACATGCACAGTGAGGTGTTGAAGAGAATACAGAATGGCAAAGGAGGATTTGGTACATTATTTCTCACACCTTGAGGATATCATTTTGCATTACAAAGTTGTCAGTGTCCCAGTCAGTAAAGCAGAATAAATGATATACACCTAATTTCTAACTAAATAGTACTAATGCTACGTAGGAAAAATTGTTAATGTAAATAAGAAGTAAATACGAGAAAACAGAGCTCAGAATCTTACAGCTCCCAGGCCTAAACATAATCCATGAGATCATGTGGCTTTTGAGGAAGTACCTCTTACTCTTAAGTCTCTGAAAATGTGGATGTTCAGACAGTCTAAATTTCAGGCTTTGTAAAAATAATCCCTTAATCATCTGACCTAATTTTGGTGATGAATATTTTAAAATAGTGGTGACTTATTAATAAGGATTTCAGAAAGGCATGATTTGTCAACTCTAATTTAAACAAGTACTTGAAGAAAATGTACAGCATTAATGTAGACTTAAATCGAGAGTAGCCATTGAAATTTCATTTTTTTCTTGAGCTTATAGACCGAAGAACTTATGTTCAGAATATGTACTCATGTACTGTACAGTGAGAATAAAATCTGTTAAAATGGTTTATCTTTTTATTGGTCGCCTTTAGTGGTTTATTTGGGACACTTAAAGCTTGGGAAAAATATTTCAAGAGTTTTTCACTAGATAATTATGAATTGTCAATTAATAGGAAAAACTTAACTGGTCATCATTGCCCATGGTATTAAAATTTTAGTCTTTGGATGAGACCTGTACAGAAGCTGGAAAATTATATGTAGTAATCTGAATATTGGGGAGCGCATATTGATCGGAATCTTCATTGTGGGAAGAACTATGTCATTCTCAGATACATTGAACATACATTGCAGTGACAGACTATGCTTAGGGAAGTGTATGCATCTTGAATCCCAGAGAAAATACTTTGTTTTGTGCTTGAAGCAGTATACCCTGAGCACATAAATGAGATCCTTTATGTCTGAGATGCATTCAGTATGCATATTATCAGCCCTCTGATCCAAAGCACATAACCAGTGTCCTTGATTCGTATAAATGTACTGAATGCCCTGAGGAGCTGTGTGGGTTTGAAACATCTGACAGTTGTTTGTGAGGTGGCGCAAGTTCAAGTACCTTTCTTATCAGCAAGGGGTGGGGGAGACACTTCTGCTAGGGTTTTCAAATCAATTTTTTGTCCTTCCTTTACCAAAGCTGAGAAAGCAAGTTGTTTAAAATGGGGTGTCTCTCCATTAGTATGGTAAGTGCTCCACCATGTCTTTCTTCTTCTATGAGAGAAACAGAGAATAAAAAGAAATCTTGTGTAGAGTTTAGCTGAATCTTGGCCCAACAGAAGGCAATGGAAATTTAACCCTTGACTTCAGTTTTACTAGGCTGGCTGTTAGCCTAGGTGTATGTATGCTACTGCATCATTACTCTTTCTATTGCAAATTTTAATGTCTGATTTTGAACTCTGAATTTTCTTTAGAGTCATTTTGTAGAAAAGAGGTTACTATCTTTCATGTTGTTTTCGTTGGTATTACTTTTTTTTTCTGTGATAAACAGAAGAAATGTTTCTGAGATTTTTTTTTTTAAATCATTGTTACTTTAATTCCTTCTTTCTTTTAGCAGTATTTCTCCTCATCTGTGAAATAATAATTTGTGGACCTATCTGAAGCCAAATACTACTGTTCACTGAACCTTCTGTGAGGATGTTTATCTAGTTATAATAATTTCAGCAGTCTTTTTTATTTTATAAGCGTGATCTATTTTGCCTTGCACAATACCTTCCTTATTGAAGAAATGAGGGATTTGCATGGTAAAGATAAAAAGGGTGGGAAGAAGGGGTAAGAGCTGAATCAGAACGAGCTGGCACTGCTCCCTCCTTGGTTATTGAGGGAGCTAGGTGGGAAATTATTGATCAAAGGGGAAAAGCAGGAGAGTTTATTGGTCCCAATTTATCTGGGAACTAACTCATTTGGCTCTTGAAGCTGAACAAACTGGCAGTGACTGCAGTAGCTACCATCAGGTAGGACACACCAGGAGACAGCAGTAAGGATAAAGGAAAGCCACATGACTTTCCAGCAAGGTTTTTTCTTAGTTTTCTTTTTCCTTTAGGGAGGGAAGAGCCATGTTGTCCAGTTGGATTTGTCAGTTTCATAGAGTTAGGGAAACCAAAGCTATCGGGTACAAAGGTTTCTTATGCTTTGTCTCAACTCAGAGAAAGTATTGACTGTGGAACGTCTTAGCAAGTGAGTTTCTGTGCTGCCAAATAACTGTCAACCAAGTCTAAGAGTGCCAGAAGAACAATGACTGTGGGCCTGATACTTGCTGACAGATCCTGAATTGAGGAAGGGCCTTTAGATCCAGTGACTAGGTCTTTGCCTAGTTTATCTCATCTATTGACAAGGGATTCTAGTGTTTCCTGGCCATGGATTGTAGGCAGTATTTGGCAACATATTCTTATTAAAAGGAAAGCTGCAGCCTGACACTTTAATCAGCATCGTGTGTCCACGTCATTCTTGTGTATATGAAGCAGTGAGAAGTCTTCAATGGTTGTCTATTATGTTGTCTGAATTGTACTCCTTAAGGATTAATTTGATATCTAAGGGTGTCTTAGAAGTACTTCAAAAACATTCCTTCAATTCTATAACACTTAACACTCATAATAAAAGCAAACATAATCTAGTATACTGTTATACCACCTTTGTATAGAACTTCTGATATTCCTCAGATTTTTTTTTGGTCTCTACCCAGTCTGGAGTTTGGAGCTAGTTAGTGACTGTATTGATCGTTCAGTGCAGTTCTGAGTTTCATTCTGAGGAATCAGGTGACTGTCCTCCTTGTAGGGGGTGCATTAAGGGTGAGGGAAACTGTTACCTGGTGGGGGGACTATTAAGTCCTGCATATCTGGGATAACTGTAGTTGTCAGTGATTACGCTCTTCAAAGTGTTCTGGCACAAGCTCACAAAGATTGAGGTCTTTGTTTCTGTGGAGCATGGCAGTACCAGACTCGTAATCGGTTAGCAATCTGAGATGGATCCACTGCAAGACTTCTGGTTATAGAGATCTGCAGTGCTGTGCTGCAGACCTGCTACTGCCATTCTCTTTACTGGTTATGTCCTCAAAGTCATCCTTAAATGCCCAAAGGGACATCAACATTATTCATAGCTCTGTATCCTGTCACGAGGCCTTACAATTACGGCATTTGCATCAGTTGACCGTTCTGTATTTGTCAGTAGATGTTGTGGCTGTTGCCGCAGGCTGTACAGAATGCGTGGTGCTGAGCACTAGCTCAGAGAGCACAGCCCAGGAGCTCGCAGACTTTCAGCTTGGTCCCGCGCTACTGCAGGGTTGTGATGCGATGGCAGCCCTGTAGAGAGTCCAGGCCAGCAGGCAGCCCAGTAACTAAGCGAGTGCTAATGCTGAGGTCGCGTGAGAGTCACTCTTCTACTCCATGAGCAAAATCTGTGTTGGGAAGCTGCCAAGTTTTCTTCTGTTTTTTTTTCAGTATGTCTGGCTACTCTTGTGTCTAGTAGACCTGTCATCTGCATCAGAAGTAAAACATGAATATGTGTGCATATGTATACATATATATTTATATATAAAAGACTGTACAGTGCCACCTGCACATGCAAGTTAATTGTAGCTCAACAAATACCGTATGGGTCTTTGTGGCCGGGGGGGGCGGGCGCCGTATATATTTATATATAAAAGACTGTACAGTGCCACCTGCACATGCAAGTTAATTGTAGCTCAACAAATACCGTATGGGTCTTTGTGGCCGGAGTGGCAGCTACACAAAAGCTGTATCAAAAGGGTTTCAGCAAATTCTTCTCACATCAAGACAAAGCAGAAACAAGAACACCTCTCCTGAGCATTCTTCTTCCTTAAATTCTCAAAAGATGTAATATACCCCTCAAAATAATAATTGAGGCCTCCAACAAACATCTCTCCTGACTGTATCAAGCACAGGCAATAACTTAGTAAAACTCCCTGACCTGAACATGGGAAATGAACCAGGAGTCTTCAATCCAGTTACAATCTTTGGCAAGACTGAGGTGCTTTGGACTGATACCTGTCCATAGATTTAAATGTTACTGTGGTCATTGAAGACAGCTGTGTCTGTTTTGTCTTGTGAATTACTTTGGGGTAGTTCATCCCTGAATTTTTAATTGTTTATAAGGCTGGAGCTCCCATATCTGGCAAGATTGTGGTGTAAGGATTCATATCAAATACTGCCTACTGCAACGTGCAGTGTCTCAGATCCTCTGAAATTTTAGCATATATAGGTTTTCAAATGCCAAGAAAATCACTAAGTAATCTCTAGCAAACGGTGCTAGGTCAGCAAAGATCTCCTTTTTAGGAGAAACTTGCTTTAAACTATCCTATAGCATTTGTATTCCCTACCATGTGATGTTAAGCAGCATCCTCATAGGTTGAAAGTTTTTGCGCCACTGTCGCTTTAAAAGTCACGGGATTGTGCTGCGAGCTGAGATGCTTCCCATGCTCTTGGCCACCGCAGAGCTTGCCTGCCTGCCTGCCTGCATGCCGTGCCATGCTGTGCCGTGCTGTGCCTGCCTGTCTGCTTGCTTGCTTGTTTCTCCTGGAGCTGC
>NW_010400875.1:112812-117915 GCF_000710305.1 Buceros rhinoceros silvestris | reverse complement strand
AATGCCCCCCTTCTCAAACCGCGACACACATGCATCTTACCTGCTCTGGCCCAAGCTGCGCTTCAGCAGAGTTGCTTAATATCTCTGTCTTTCTCAAATTTCCCCTTTCTTCCCATCACCATACAACTTGTTATTTTCATTTTATATGTTTTCTTCTATGATCCAGCCTAGAAAACAGGTAGTTCTTTGCTACCAGCAGGTGGGGACAGGGAATACAAGATGTCAGCTCCATGTAATGGGGGGAGAGACAAAACAGAGAGGAATTAATTTCATTTCCTCTCTTCAGCAGGTGGAACAACTCTGCCTGCCTCAATCAAGTGTATGTTCCTATCCTCCCCTTCCCCTCCATGTAGCCCCTTCCTACTCTTCAGGGGTTTTTCTCTTAGCTGGCAGGACTTCAGTTAATGCCTCCAAAGAATTAAGCAAATGCCTTTTTGTTTTGTTTTGTCTTCATAGTGTTTCAGATATCCTAGAGCTTCTAATACTGGGAGAGGACAAGTTTTCCTCTCACAATTACTGACTGAATGTGCTGAAGGGAAGCAAAGAAATAAACAAGTAGAGAACTCCAACTTTCATGACTGCCAAGGGTGTGCAGCTTGAAGGCCACTCCTCCAACCAGCTGATGATCTCTGCAGATGATCTCTACAGACAAAAGCGTCTTAGAGGCTTGGAGAAAAAGGGTGTGGGGACATCTTCATCCCTTTCAGACAGATTTAACCACGTCAAAGAGCAACACATGCAGAGGAGTGCATACACATGTGTGGAAATCAATAGCGTAATGATTAAATGACTGTGATGAATCCAAAACATTAAAAATCTTCCCAAGTTTTTAAACCCTTTTCACAGCGGAGGTGGCTGTAATTCCAGATATGCTAAAATTCAGAAAGCAAACTACTATATTCTCATTTTCTCCTTTTTTCTGCCTGAATTTTGGAGCAGCCTTGTGGATGCTTTTTGGGGCCAACCCCGCCCTTTTCCCAAGGGAGGGGAGGTGAGCTGGGTCACCTGTGGAGCAGGCTGGGCTCAGGGGCCTTCAATTAGTCCTGATTGCAGGCTCCTCCTCCCCACTGGGGCTGGCAGTGCTGGGCTTGGCAGAGGGTAAGTTCTCTGAGAGGATTTCTCCCTCATATTACTTTTTATGTCCCACTTTTCCCCATTTCTCTGACCTAATTAACGTAGTTTTGATACTGTAAGTGGGGGGGAGAAGCTGGAAGCTTCCTTTTGGTGGGGTGTTGCGTGGTTCTGCTCGGTGGGTGCTGGAAGTTGTCTGAGTGGTGTGGCGCTTCAGCTTTTTCATGAAATCTGTTCCTTGAAGTGGTTTTCTTCCTAACTAAATAACGCGTGAAGTAGAAAAGAACCCCAGCTCTGACAGCAGAGTTACCCTTGCCCTGCTCTGAGTTTCATTTGGTGTCACCAGGCTGCCTCAGCTCACTGCCTTCTTGGGAGACTGTAGAGGAACTGTGAAGTTTTGCTGGCTGCACAGTGGAAACGCTCCGGTGCAGAACACTCTTAGATACTGCCCACAGCCATGGTGAGCTATGGCGTGTCTCTCGGTAGTGCCTTGACTTGTCCCCACTGAGTCTGCTGCCATTGCAGTTCCAGTTTTAACTCCCCTTGGTTTCACAGTCTCTTCTGGGAGGCCTGTTTTTGGGTTGGAGTAGCACAAGACCTGGGAGAATTCAGTAACATTACTTTCTGGGCACACTGCTGGGTTTGAGTTAAGTTGAATTCAGGCAGCCATCTGTCCACCCCTCCTCCACCTTTTGTGCTGCAAATCACCAGCTGCAAAAGGGTTCCTTACTCGAGTGAAGACACCTGGGGGAGGGAAGCAGGCAGATACCAACTTGGGACAACAAGTTTTTACAAAAACCTGCCATAACTAATCAATTCTGTGTAGCTGGGAAGTGAAAATAATGAATTAAGCACTAAGCTGATCCAATGCTATGGACTGTTAACTGCTGTAAACAGAAAGTAGCATGTACCTGTCCTTCGTCCCCTGGATATGCAGGAGCTGGACACTAGTAAACAGGAACAGCCTTTTGTCAGAAGATGGTTTAACTGTGTCACTACCCAATATTGATGAAACCTCTACAGGCCTACAGAGGTGAAAGGAGAGACAGCAGAGAACGTTTTATTTCCCATGTCCATTTGTAATGAAATGGAAACTCAGAAGTCTCTAACGGGTCAACTTTGAAGGCCTCAGTGTTGCTCCTAGATCTGCAGGGAAGGAATCCTGTGGGTGGTTTGGCTCTTCCACATGCAGTTCTAGAGAACTCTTGAGGATGTGTTTTCTTGTCTTGTTTGGAGCCCTGTGCCCTGAGTAAGGTGTGAAGTTGGATTGTGCTCTCTACATCAAAGTGTTTCAAATAAAGTTGGTAGGAACTTCCCTTTGGTTCATTTTCTCGCGTTGCCCTGAGCACAGACACACTCCTGCCATGGATTTCAGCAGATTTTCAGAACTAGTGCAGGCATCTCTGGACAGTTACTGCGTTGTGCCATGTGGACATGACTACCACGACACTGGGCAGGTTAATTCACCTTCCTGTCCATTTCCTGTCCATTATTTTCCCTTTCACCCTTTGCATATCTCATTCCTAGTCTCGTAATGACTTAAACACGTGCTTAACTTCATGCACTGCGCCTAACCCTGTTGATGTGCATAAATCTTGCAAGAATAGGGCTTACACATGTGCCTCGGTAAATTTATTCAGTGTATGAGCCCGAGCACATGGGTAGGTTTTCAGGGTAGGATCAGGGCCTGGGATGCAGGGCAGGATGGTCTTTTCCTGTGCGCCTGGACAGTGCCGTTTATCATAGCAGGGAACAAAACACGGACGTAAATGAGTGCAAGGTGTCTGCCAGCACAAATCCAGTGGCCTTAAATTGCCCAAGGTGGAAGTAATCTTTGAGGATGGGGAGGGGTGGAGGGGAATGCAAAGTTATTAAAAGCAGAGGAGATCTTGAGGAACCCAACTTCGTTTCATTCTTATGAAGAAGCTTTGAATACAATAGGGAAAAAGCATTGGGAGTAATTATCCAAAATGGGTGGCATAAATCCGAGCGGAAAGTAATACATCAGTTTTAAAGCTACTCATTTCAAACTGTGAGTTAGATTTATTTGACCTGCATTTGGGAGCAAATATTAATGAAAGGGCGAAGGCAGCTGATGGCTCTTTCAGTTCTTTCATTTCCCACTAGATGTCTCCGGTGTAAAAACTAATTATGAATGTTCTTGATTTAATTTGAAAAAAAAAATTGGATGAAGCTTTTTTTATTATTTCTTTTAAAGTCTTGTGCTATTGTGCAGTGTGCAGCTTAACCCTTGATCTTTCTTCAGTAACTACTTCAGCCTCAAGTATGGAAGAAGTCACTTGGAAGTGATGCCATTAATGGAATACCTTTTTTTTTTTTAAGAAAGAGTTGTCCAATTGTCCAATTGAGCATCCAGTCTTTATTCCCACCAATTCTTCTGATCTCTCTAACATGTCACTTATGTCCCAGCTCTGATGGCACATGTTCAGCAGTCTGTGAAACTTCCCTGGTTCCATTTACCGCTGTGTTGACACGCTGTGCGTGATCCGGGCCTCCGTTAGGAGTTACCCTTTCACAGCAGCCTTGTAAGAAGGAGGTTCTGGGTGAATCTGCAGAAGTGGTTTCTTTTGTCTCACTGTTTGTTAGAATTAATGGGGCTGTAAATAGATACCAGGATCCACCCATGTGGATCTTGCTGCAGAGTTCTTCATCCTAGAAAAAAGCAGGATTTCTGGTGGCATTTTTCTGTTGCCTGCCGATGAGCAGCTGTTAGAAATGCAGAAAGTGCAGCAGACTTTGGGTAACTGGTTGATATTAGAGAGTCATTGACCTGTTCACACTTCATTTAAAACCAATTTGGTTCATTTTTCTTTCTTTTTTTGTTTGTTTATTTTTAAAGTGAGTCAGTACTATCTGCATGGCAGTTTTACCCTGCTGCTGTCTGCTGAAGAGCTGCAGAGGAGTGGACACATTATGGCTGGAGCAAGCAAAAAATCCCTCTACACACCTGATCTTTTTGAGGTAAGGAACAAAGTGCAAATGTCAAGTTGCACTAAAGCGTAGTTAGTTCTGTTGTTGCAGACCTGCAGTTAGGGATGTATTTGCTTTACCTTTGTGCATGTCTTTCCCAAGTCCCAGCTGATAGATTGTCGGAGGCTGTGATCAGGTGTGAGATTCGTCCATTGAGTTCAGCCTGTGCTGAGGATTTACATTTTTAGGGAAGATCTTCAAGGTGTATTTTGGAAATTCATTGTTGAAACATTTCCATTCTTGCTGACAGTGGTTTTACTACAGGAGTTTCTTTGTCTCACGTCCAGAAGGAATATTAGGTCAGTGCAAGACCCTTCTGGAAAACTTTGTTTCTTTCCCCATTTCAGCGGTCAGCCTGAGCCTGCTTGATAGTTCCAGGTTCGAGCAGGACTGCTGCAGCTAACAGTCTGGTAGTGTCAGAACGGGGGCTGGAGCTCACACGTTGCCAAGGCCGTTGCCAGGCCTTCGCGGGTTGGTGGCAGCTCCTCGGATGGGGTATAGGGAGGTACAAATTCCACAGCTGGTTCCTTGTCCTTTCTGGCCTCCTCTTACTCCCGGCTGGGCTCTCCCGAGATAGACACGCCATTAAACACGGTGTAATCACTGCACAGCAGGTGTATGGAGATACAGACATGGAGCAGTGTTTTAAATAAAAGGCACGACTAATAATACTACTAATAATATAAAAAAGGAAACCAAAAACCCCACTGCCAGTCACCATAAGAAAAGGTGTCCACTGGGAAATTCGTAATTGCCCTCTGTGGACTATGTAGCATATGCTGGCTGCATCCTGATGCCATTTTCATTTAAAAACATTGAAGTTAAGTTACGGCATTATAAGGAAACGCAGCTCAAATCCTATGCTTAAAGGTACAAAGGCAGCAACAATCTGAACTGAAATGTCTTCATAGCTATTACATGAATGCAGGACTTACAATGGAGAGCAGGAAGAAAGTGAACAAATGAGTCTTCTCTCCAAAGAACCACAAATATTTTTTTGCAATTAATGACAATAAACCACAAACAAACATTTTGGAAGAG
>NW_010400875.1:91316-112742 GCF_000710305.1 Buceros rhinoceros silvestris | reverse complement strand
AGCGGGTGACATTTTTCTGATCGCTGTATTTTACTCTGCCATATAATAATTTCCCAACATGGTCAGGAAAAAGACTTGCTGTCCCATCTAATTCCATACTCCTAAATTTCATCTCCTGGATTTAAGCCGTGTGATGTTTGTCAGCAACTGACCTCATTGAATATGCTATAAAAGATTTCAAAATTCTTAGTGTTTGCTTGGTTTTTAAAATCTGGCTGCGTAGAAGGGAATGGAGTTCCTAACCAATCTAATCTTGCCCTTTAACGGCTTCAGTATTGTTTGCTTGTGCAAATACATACTTAGGAAGGTGGCTCCTGCCAGTCCAGCTCCCCCATCGCTCTAGGAATCAAGGGCTTCACAACTCAGTGAAGCACCTGGGCATGCAGTGACATTCCCAGGGTGTCCAGACCAGTCTGATGTCTCCTGGCAATACCTCCTGGCTTGAACTCAGAACTGTAGGAGCAGTGCTTGGTGTGTGCTCTCTTTGAAGCCCAGGCAAAGGAAGCTCAAATCCGCCTGGGAAAGGACAGCAAGCAGTACAAGTGTGGAGTACAGATTACACCGTGCGATTACGGCTGCGTCAGAAGCTGGATCGCGTTGTATCTGTGGTTTATGCCAGCATGGCCGCTCCACTGATGTGATGGAACTTCGGGTGGCTCTTCCAGGACGGGTGGTGCTGGCTGGGCCGGTTGAGTGCAGAGCTTTGGTACCCAGCATAGACACACACTAAGCCACTTTGTTTTCTGCTACTGCGGGGGGTGGTACTGGTTAAATAGCTCACAGTCAGCCTAAAACACCACCAGCAGGGACCTGTCCTTCGTTTGCTTGCTTGCTTAAGCTTACATATTTCTTTCTTATACTAATTAACTGTATTGTATTTGAACCTGCACCCTGTTCTCCAGCTTGGCCTTTCCAAGTCCTGGCGGGGTAGTCACAGTCTCATTGCTTGCACAGCGTGCTGCTGGGAAACCAGAGCACTGTGTGTGCATCTGTTCTCTCTGTAGCCCCTCACCGAATCCCCAAGCTTGACAGGAATCTGTGGGCACTATTATAATTAGATAATAGAATAATTTCATATGCAATTGAAAGTGCTGCAGGGAAAGAAGAGTGTTTGGGAAAGTAGATTGTAATTACTTGAGCTGGAATTTGGCCAGGACACAGAGGTTAGTCTTGCGAAAAGTACCAAGGGACCTTCGATGAACACAACTAGTTAGGATCTCAGTTAGACTTCTGATTTAAAAGCTGCAGCCCTCACAGCCTGGTGCCCCCACAGTGTCCTCACTGAGGACTCAACAGAGCTACCAGAAAAAGCCACAAGCAATTTTCCTTGATAAAGGTAGAAATAGAGGTGACTGAGAATCGTTTTTCTTCTGCCTCAAATCGTCCTTGATATTTTCACCAACGCTTTTCACACGAAACAAAGAATTTGATTCAACATAAAATGGTTTGGGAAGGGAAGCACATCCCTGCTGAAGAGAGCAGAGATTTGAAGTCTAGTGGCTAAAGTCATTGTATGGTCGTGCAGGAGACCTCAAAAAATTGGGAATTCGGCACCATTTTCAGTGAAGGATGAGCACAAACCCTGTGTGACCCAATAAAAAATCCCAGCATAAAATCTGAGCCTTCATCTGACTGAGCAGCCCAGAAATGGTTCGGTTTTTAGTCAAGGAGAAGATGCCGGTGTCATTAAGGGAGACTCTGACTTTTACTCTCTGAAAGGGACCCTTCTTGTTTTCATCCTCACTGCTAGTCAGAAAGATATATACTCTCCAAATAATAGCAGTTTCCTTGTGCTGGAGTTATAGTGGCTTTGTGATACAATAAACAGCACCCTGTCATAAGTCTTGTATAAAAAATGGCCTGACATTTCTTTAAAAGTAAAGAGAAACACTACTGCAGCGATGACCTCTGCGCAAGGTCACAGATGTTTTGCATGGTGGGGGAAACTATGGTTACATACTTCTACGCTAGGATATATTGCTTACTTTTCACAAAGCGTTTTCCTGAGAAATTACAGTACATTAAAAAACGTCGGGTGAGCTCCACTCAGCCTTTTAGTGCTCATTTTTTAAATGATACAAACCAGAGTAAATATGGCAGGGTGAGTTGCTAACTTTTTGTCCCCCTTTCCTTTCAATCACTTTGCACTTTTCAAAAAAGCCTTAACTGCCTCGCCTCCCAAATTGAATGGGATTTTGAAGAATAAAATGGAGTGAGCCTTGAGAAGGCTTGTAATTCAGCATGAATTTGGCAAACTGCCTAAATATTTGGATATTTATCAGGACATCTGCAGAGATCAAATTGGAGATCTTGCCCCAGCAGTTTACGCATTAGATTTGTTGTACTTCCCAGTGGGGGAAGTGAGCTGGTGGAACTTGCTGCCACCATTCACTGCTGTAGTGCTCTTCGGTGCATGCAAAACCTGGGTGAAAGGCTCGAGGTTTATATCCTGCAGTGGTGTAAATGGGGCTACCTGGTTAGAGGGGGCGATTTTGCTTGATGCTGCTGGATGCAGTTGTGTGTTTGACTCCTGTATGTACATATATCGAATGCATCGCCAATGAGGAACTTGCTGGGGTCACCAAAACCCAATTATTTCCCTTAGGACATCTTACTTTACTGGCCACTCCCTTGAGGTGCTGTGCAGCTGGGTTCCTGCTCCTGTGTCAGCTTAGACCGAGGGTAAGTGAACTCCATGAGCTCCAGGGGAATAGTGAACACCTTGCAGATTTATCAGCTGAAAATGTTCCTGGACACTTAAATCGCATGGAAATAAGTGTGCCAGGAATCGAGCCCATTCTGGGAAAGTAAGGATTCGGACTGATGAATTGAAGTGGAGTAGCTGTGATAATTCCTTTTGAAACTGTCTAATCCTATGTATTAGGGTAATGCAAAGTCAGGGCTGGTTTATCGTAATGTGGTGAGCTGAAAACTATGTTGGTTCAACAGCTCTCCATGAGTATCTGGAAATCTCTGCAGTAAAGCCGAGAAGTAGATCTGAGGTCAGCAGCCCTTTTCAGAAGTTAGAGCCCAGGTTGCCACGCACGTGGTACCAGCTGAAAGGCAAATGAGTATGAACGAAGATTTTGGTTATTTATCCAGGGTACCACAGCAAGTCCATCTGGGCCGTTAGCCCAGGTGTCTCGCAGAACACATTCAGCCGCAGCACAGCGAGGCCATTTTTCTCTTTCCAGTCCTACAGTTGGCTGCTTTGAGGTAGTTCACTGCCTCAGACTGAGACTGCGTTTGAAGCAGGTGGTGTTGATGGTGTGCTTGCAGAGTAAGGCACTAAGGCAAGCAAGGAGGTTCTTGCGTACGCCGCTCTGAGGCAGTGAGCAAGAAATAATGACTGTTCTCTTAGTTCGTTCCACTGTACACTCAGAACTGTTTCCCATTTGTTTAGCAGTCAAATAACGTAGAAGTTTTAGTTACCATGTGGGACTAGTAAAGCACAGAACCCAAAACTAATTTGTCACAATTTAATGGTGTGATGCCCTTCCTGGTAGGGTAGAAAATAATCATCTCCATTGCCTGAGGACATAATATAATGGGGAAACATTTTCCCTGCTCCTTAAATACTGTCCATTGGTCGATAAGTTACTTAACTGACAATATTTAAGTGTTAAACATCAATGCACTTACTGTCAGAGATCTGTGGGTGTTCCATGCTGGCCTAGTAGGTGGTGGTCATCTGAGGAGGTGGTCCTCATTTCAAATGAGGATTTTCTCTGAATGATCCTGTATGGTGTTCTCCCAGCGTGTCAGCTGAGTGTAGTGATGCTCTTCCTGTGTTTTTATGCCAAGAAGTGCTGTAGAAGCACCGAAGGTATGACGTGAGCAAGCCCTAGTCAGTCAGTGCTGCCAGCGAAGAGGTAGGAGTTCTGTGCGTTGGTGTTCTGAGCATGGGTGTGCGGGACAGGTACTCCCAGCCGGTGAAGATCGCACTACCTTTAGTGTATCACTGCAGCTGTGTGGTAGTGATGCAGACCGTCAGCCCCCTGGTTTTGGTAGAGAGTTAAAATTTCTGCTTAGAGCTGTGCCGTGTGAGGATACGGCCTTGATTTGACAGTAACTCCGGTAATCCCCTTGTTCTTCCTTGCCAGCACGTGAAAACACACCCACTGACCTAAGTAGTCAAAAACGGCCTGTGTCTTAGTGCGGTCCTTTCGTGCTGACACCACAGTTTGGAGGATCTTTACAAAAGGTAGTGTTAGCTAACTTTTAGTAGGACTCTGCATTTGCACAGTTCAAAGGGTTTAATGAATCAAGGTCAAGGTACTGGTTGCATTTCTTCTATGGGGAAACTGAGGCACAGAGACTTTGTCTGGATTTTATGGCAAGTGATGTAAATGTGTTAGCTGGTTTTATCAGCAGGCTGCTGAGCTGGTCTGTCATCATCGTCATCATCATGATGGCTTGGCTTCGCGGACGAAGATTTGGGAAGGGCTTTCCCCACGCTTACTGCAAGTGCGCTGATGGCTGAAAAGGCCAATGCGGGATAGGCAAGACCGGTTGCAAAGAGCACACCGGAAGGTCTTGGGTGGTACAGTCGAGGCATGGTTCTTTCTGTGCTGTCTTTTCTCTTCGAGACTGATTCTACGTGTGCTCTCAAGGGAGACAGCGGCGTTATGTATGGTGTGTCTCCAAATCTCCCGACTGGAGGCCAGGGTGGACCACTGATGGTCAATATGGCCAAGGCTGAGGTATTATTTCAGGGAGTCCTTATATCTCCTCTTTGGGGCTCTTCTCTTGCGGCGGCCAGTGGCGAGTTCACCGTCTGTCATCTAGGCCAACATGCACAAACCTCAAAGGGTGGGATTGGGAATAACAGCTCCTACAAGCAGAGTTCCAGCTTCTCGCTTTTGTGACCTGGTGACTTGAAAAGGGCTGCCAGGCTGTGAAAAGCTCCTGTTTCACAGAATTAGTCCATGTAGTCCCACGGCTTGGCATTGCATAAATTACTCTAAACACCTTCACCCCTGCGTAAGCTGTAACTGGAGAGGAAGAGCCAAGAGGTAGCTTGAATAACAGCCGCTCACGACCAAAGAGGGCTTCTAGCCGGCTTTCTAACCGATGTTCATCTGGTGCCATTTCACATTTTTCAGTGAGGGTTCTCACCCTTGACCACTGCTTGATCCATGAAATTGCAAAGCAAACCCCCTTCTTGGCCGTTTGGTGCAGGAGTTTCATCTGCTTTCTCCTCTTTCATCCCTCTCCCTTCCTCTCAGCCTGTCTTTCAAACGGATTCAAGGAACTGTAGGTTTGACCCGAGCTCTTCTTTCACTGGACGTTTCAGCCAACGAGAGGCATACTCTTTGTCTATAAAAGCAAACAAGAAGCAGCTGATAACATAGTGGAATAGGAGTTCGGGGATAATCCGAAAGGAAGGATGCTGAATTGTCGGGAGAGGGGACTCTGCACCCTTCCTCCTCGGATTTCGGCATATATTTTTCATCCACGAGATGGCAACAGAGAGCTGCCTGCAGAGCCCTCTCTGCACGGCGCAGCCTCCGGCCGAGCTTTCTCCCCTTTATCTTGGTTCCTGTATTTAAAGGAGTAGTCTGCAGTGACCTTTGCTGCCTTGGACTCTGTGGAGAAATGTCTGAGACATGTACAATGTGCTTCCTTTGTTTAAATAGACACTGTCAAGGCGTTGTATGCTCTGTCATTCGAACCCCCCTGGGAAGCTCCCCAGCAGAACAAATTTTCTTATAGGTATTTTATCCCCTTTGCACATGTAGAATTGTTTGGAAAGGACTGTCATCTTGTGTGTTGAGGGAAAGGATGCATTCCCAACTCATCAGCAATGTAAGATATGGCCTTGGGGGATGTCTCTTTGCTCACCTGTCTCTTTGCCCAGCCTCAATTTCCCACCTGTAAAATGGGGATGCTCATGACTCATTTCTGTGAAAAACCCGTTGAAAACCTGGCCAGTAACGCTGCTGTAGAGTACGATGACTGAGCATACGCTGGGGTTTTTGTTTGTTCGCTTGGTTTTTCAGAAGGTCGTGTGAGAAGGGGGTTTAAAAGCGCAGCTTGCCAGAGGATGCTGTGGGGTGGCAAAACACCTTGTCTTTGAGCATCAGAAGGATGAACAATGTGAAAAATAGCTTTCCTGCAGCCACCCTGGAAGGAACATCTCTCCTGAGGCACATACATCTTCCAAGCTGTTCTCTCACAAGACCCAACAGGGTATTCCCCATTTTGTCTTCAGGTGGACTTCAGCACTGTCCGCTAGCGAGCAAAAGCTGTCTGTGACACGTCTTCTGTGCAGGCCTGAGGCCATTGTCTCTTAGCCCCGATCCGCAGAGGTGCAAGCTAGAAACGGAAAATTCTGCCTATTGCTGCCATCCTTTGCCACTGCCATTTTTGTTTGTTTAGATTGAGCTGTGTGCTATCGCTTTAAAACCAATAGACTCTTGGGTGGGGAGGGGGATGTGTAGCCTTCAATAATTAGACTGGAAAGTGCCGAGGGACATGACAAATGAATCTTCACTGAAAGATGGGCTGACTATTTAAACTGAGTGCACACAGCTGGTGATCTTGTTCTTTACCACAAGACCAAAACCTCCTCACCTCATCCAGAAGAGACCTCCTGAGTGGCAGACAAACAAGCTGCCCAGGGTTTGACCCACGTAGTGGTCTTAGTCATGTATCCGCTTACTATGAATCGTCTCGATATCAGAATGTCAGTCAGTTGATTAAATCTGCCCAGGCTGGGGGACTGTAGCAGTCAGGGATTTTGTGAGGGACTCTCAAATCTTTCACTAGCAGTAGTTACACTGCAGCCAGAGACCACAGGCCAGGGTTTTCAACAGTCACCCCGAGTCGTTATCTGAATGTGAGACTCTCAAAAAGGTTTAATATCCAAAACAAGGAGAGAAGGCAGCCTTAAAGTCGGGCAGATGTGTTTATGTCAGGCAACTGATGTGTGAGGCACTGCGTCTTTAGTTGTGTTCTCAGTCTCAAACACAGTGTGCAGAGGTGGCTGCGCTTGTATAGAGATGCTTTGGTAGGGCTCGGTGGAGACCTGCGTGGGTGGCATGTCTGCTTCAGTGCGCATCTCTCAGAGCTCTGGATGGAGTCCTGGGGTGGATGTGGCTTCCTTGGCTTTTCTGCCTTGGACATAATGCTTTCAGAAAAATCAGAGCTCTGTTCATAGCCTGAGCAAGGGAAGCTACCTCCTCTGTGCCTAAATCAAAATACTGCCCCTTCAGGGCTCTGAACAGATGGTTTCCACCGTTACAGTCACGCTGTCCGTGCAGTGTGTGTACGTTCGCTGAAATGAGTGGAGGTTCATGGTAACTGTTCGCTCTGGAACTGTATAGATCCATTAACCTTGTGAGTGAGCATGATCTTAACATAAATGTACATGTCCTTTTGTTGAGGTTCTAGCAACATGTATGAGGTGGTAATTGTTTAATAAGAAACCCGGCTGCTGTGTAATTGCACGGTTTTTCATTGGGATGCTCTTCACTATTAACCACTGTCCCCCAGTGTGTTCTGTGAAATCAATAAGATTTCTGTCGTGTTTGAAGCCAGTTAGATTTCTTCGCTATGTAAGCACTGACAGTGTGCTCCTGGGCAGAGCTCAGCAAATTATTTGCCAGGATGAATTATTTCACTCTACCAGTCTCCAAATTCTGCGATGTGTTTAATTGTCAAAGTTTGAGGGTTGATTTTTTTTTTTGTTGTTTAAGAATGAATTTTGGTTCTCAGGTTCTGTTTGCCACATTTCAGTGTGTGTTTTTGTAATCTGTGCCCTCCATGAGTACCACGGGCATTACACTCCAAGAGAGGTTTGTTTGAAATCATGGGCAAGATCTGAGTTGACTGTTTGGTGTTGGTCTTTGACTGGTGGAGGTTAAGGATGCTGTAGTTGCTCGGTAAGGGAGAAGTGCCATGTCCTGATAGCATTTCAGTTTGAATATCTTCTGAGATTAAAATGTGTCTGTAACTGAGGCCTGAAGCGGTGTTTTGGGATAACGAGCAGGAGAGAAACTCACAGGGGATGAGGTGTCTTCATCTTCACCTTTGCAGAGCACCGTAAGGTATGGAAAATAAACTCTGTCAGTTGGGTCCAGATTTATCACCCACAGGCTGTATTGTCTACAGGCACAGAAGGGGATTTGTTGGCGTTACCGTGTACTTAGGTAGCACTTGGAAGTGTGATGTTGAGGAACATATGGGCTGCAATATCATGGCAGAGTAGCCTGTGTGAAGGATGCAGCAGCTTGGAAAATATTCTTGTTTTTGTCAGTTTGAATACATGCTGTTTAAAACTGAACTGAAGCAAAACATTTGGATTACTGTGGCTTAACAAAAATGCTTTACAGTGCCTGTCTGGAATAGATTCCTCCCTCCTTCCATCTCTGGTTAGATTTCAGTGAGGATCTTTCCCAAGTGAGGTCAATGAGTGTTTTCCTTCCCTGGTGTGAATGAGCTCTAAAGAACAAAGAGTCTGGTTCCGAAAGCCCTTTCTTTACTGTCAGCAACTCTCAAACAAGGGCGAGTGGAGCTTGCATCGAGGGGTAAATGCACTTTGCATGTAGTATAACACTCGTGCAGTGAATTTAGAGGTGATCTAGAGGATATTCCTAGGATATTCCTTTTGTTAGCAAGGATTAGGTTGTTGCTTACCGAGTAACTAGCAAGAAATTATATTATTTTAGCAGAAGATGTATTTTCAGCTGTTCCGGGGTCCGATCCTGCATCATTGAAATCTGTGAGAAGCGCGTTGTTCCAGCACTACTCTCATTTTTTCATGCGCGTTAGCAAAGCCATGACGTGGCTGAACCCAACTCCAGCTATTGTCGCTTCTTCGGAGACTTTGTCTTCACATGCCTTTTGCATTATTGTAACCGACACGTCTAAGACACTGCCTAATGTTAATTCTGCACGTTGCTGCCAATTATAATCAGAGCTAGTCAAAATAAACAAATTAAACAAATAAACATGTCAAAACATCTCAGTCGTAGAGAAAATAAGCCAAGTCTGAACTCTCTCAGTGCTGCAGTCCAACCGATGTGCTGCATGTTGTAAAATGTTCCATCACATTTTTCACCTTTTGTTGAGGAAAGGAAAGAAAAGGTGGGTCAGTTTAGAATTACAGTTTAGTTCTGCCTTGCTAAGGAGCCTGCAACTGAAACCAAATGAAACCCAAATGTTCCTTTAGCTCCTTCACCCAACCTAATGATCATCTGCTGTGTGTTTTAAATGTTTTTTTAGGGATTGAGGTTTGGTGGATTTTTTTTGGTTTTTTGAGTGATGCTTTGCTGTCAGAGTGCCAAGATGCTAAATCATTGTACGATTGGGACAAGATGCAGGTGAAAATATACCGAATGTGGATACACACTTCAGTGTAAAACATGCTGCTGCTGTGACATAACGTCATCCAGAGGGGTAAAATACTGTGCAATCGAAATTAGAGAGTACCCCGGGTATAAAAGACAAACACACAAACCACAGTTTTGCGATGGGGAGGGGACATCGTACCCTGGATTTGCTAAGAATCAGTGCTAATGGGAGGAGGGGCAAGGATGGTTTTTTTAGTGGTATGTTAACCTTAAAAACATGTTCTGAGGTTAAAGGGAAAAGCTGTCGCTTCAGACAGGTGGTTCTTGTAAAGAGGTGATCTTTTAAAGTGCAGTCTTACGATGTCAAACCCAACGTCTCGGCAGAGATAAAGCTATAATGCAGGTGATTGCTGGGACTCCTCTGCTGTCTGCCACAAAGCTTTAAAATCTGTTTCGAACCTTGCATTTGGAAAGGGACTTGCTTTTTTTAATGTAAGACACATGCACCAAATACCTGTTTCAAATAGCGAGTTAGAAACAGATCCTTGAAATGCAATAGGTGGAAACTGCGGCCTTGCTTCTGCAAGTCTGGGAATATCCCCGTTCCTGTGTGTAATCACGGTAACTCCGTGCGGCTAACTGGTGGTGGGACCGTGCCCGAATTTCTTGGGAAGGAACAGTTGTGTGTTGGGAGTTGTGATGCCACTGAGATCAGGGGTGCCCAGTTCTCCAGGGGTCTGGAGGTGTGAGGTGGAGAGAGAGACATCCTTAACCTAAAATGAAGGGGCATGCCTCAATAGATGAGCACAGAGGATGCCAGAGCTCTTCAACGAACCCTGGCTCATCCTGGAATGATATTGGCAAAACGTAGCCGTATGAAGAAAAATCCAAGCAACTTCCTCGCAGTGCTCTGGGTTTTGCAAGGCAGTTTGAAGAGAGCCTGAATTCCCCACAAAAAAGGACTGAACTCTCTAAGTGCTGAGGTTCTTCCTTCTCTCCCTCCCTTCCTCTTCTTTCCCCCACAATGTTTTCACTGTACGTAGGGTCTGGGGAGAAAAGGAACACTGTGCCTTTGAAATGTTGTTTGCTGAAGACAGTATATAGAATCTTGGTTATTAACAGCCTCTCACAAGACAGTTATTTTTGGAGTGGCCTCTGAGGAGGCAACCTCTTGGATTCGAACTCATTTATTCTGCGTTTCACTGTCCTGCCATTTCCTGCAGAGAGAGGGGAAAAGTGAAACCACATGTTTTGAGGAGCGAGCGTAGGAAACCCCACTGAAGACAAATGACTGCTCCTCTCCCCTGGCAATTAGTCAGGCCGGGCTGTGTGCCAGCCCAGGTGTTCCTGACTGTGGATGAATTTGCCCAAGAACAATGAAAATAGCAGCTGATTGTGCTGACAGATTCTTCTGGTAATTTCCTGTTGTTTGGCATCTTCAGGTTACTTTCCCACAATTATGGATCCTGATGAAGTCCGGGACCTTCAAATCCACTCTTTAACTGGGAGCAAAGTAGTTGTGTGTGTAGGCACATGCGTGGCCTGTCCTCCTCTCAGGCCCTGTGCCTTTTCTCCTAGTTCCCAGATGTTTTAATTTAATTCGTTTTGCAAAATACATATTTCAATGAGTCTGAATTTTAAAAACTATTTGCACCTGCATCATATAGAATTTCTTGGCAGTCCCACCATGGCTTTTGCCAGGATTCGTGCTTGTTCTATCACTTAAACCTACCACTTTGGAAGGCTTTCCTCTTGTGCCTTCCGTTACCTTCCAAATCGGGGCTGCCCCAGGACCACTGGCTAATGGAACAGAGCCTTGAGCTGGCCATGGGAGGGGGGGAGAGCGACCTGACAGCTCGAGATGCTAACAACAAGGTGGTGTTGAACATGAGGGCTGTCTTCAGATAGCAGGCACTGATTCTGGGTCCGGGGGAGAAGTGGCTGTCCCTGAAGAGTTACAAGTTTTATCATCTGGAAGGAGCGAGGGAGAGAAAGGGGGAAGGCAGACTTTACAGTCATCTTAAAGCTTCGTGCAGTCCAGTCAGGAAGTTATAAATACTCGTTTGGGTTTCTTGAGCAACCCAGATTTTTTTTTCGAGTTGGAACAGAGCTGGGCGGGCACCAGGGGATATGAGCCCTGGGTCCGTTGTCTCGTTTCTTCTCGGTGCGCATTCCAAAGAGAGGGAGACCAGAGCACGTGGGGGGGTGTTGCTGCATTTGTATGAAAGGAAGGGGGGGAATTCTGCCCAGCCTTTCCTCTGGGCATTTCCTGGTAGTTTAGTTACTCCTCAAAGATCAGTTCCAAAAGTAACACCAAGTTTTGATGCTTTGCAAACCTTCAGTGATTCCTTGGGTTTTTTTCATAGTTGAAATGTGCATTCCAGAGAGATCTGACTTCTGTGATTTAAAATTAACAAATGTCCTGCTTTGGCTAGAGAATTTTCTACCTTTTTGTTGTCCTTAGAGGAAAGAAATTTCTTATTATTTGTGGGGCAGGTGAATTGGAACAAAAACCACCTCTTTTTCTCAGAAAACTGCATTTTTGACAAAGTGAAAATTTCTGCTGATTTCCCTTAAAAAACAAACGAACCAGAACAAAACTCCAGCCTCTTAGTCTTGTTCCTCTGGAGGAGGTGAAGGATATGTATCTCAGCAGGTTGAGGATCTGTTCTTTTCGCCGCAGGTTAACAGCAGCTCCCAGCTGCAGTGTGCCAGGCTGCTCCCAAGTGGGAAGGGAGTTGTTGAAGTGCTACAGTTGTGTTCAGGGTCCCAAAGTCCTTTCTGAGGCCACCGTGTTGACCTACTCACATAAAAAACTGGCGAAGTGTCTTCTGTCTCGCTGTACCAGCAGTTCGCTTTAAACTGCTGGTGGAGATCTCTATTTGTTCTGGACGGTGCCTGGTACAGATTCTGCTGGCAGCCTTTGCGGGGACCACCGCAGCTCCCTCCGTGATACCGGCTGTTACCAATGACTGTCCCGTGGGTATTTCACCGAGCAGGTTAGGAAAAGGAGGGAAATAATCTTGTGAAACTCCCCCCTCACCCTCTGGTTTTCATAAAAAAATTCTTTTCGGTGGAAATCTTCTCCCAGCTGGAGTGTCGCCTTCTGTTCAAATCCCTAAAATTAGACTGAGAATCTTCTCTCACTTAAATCCATGCTGTCTGCTTGCCGGTAATTACCCTTCTGTAGCAGTGGCAAAGACACGTGCATTTGCAAAATTCTTTGACGATGAAAAACCCTGTGAGGCTCATCTTGGTCCCCACGCACATTGGTAAATAGGTAGAACAAATGGGAAATGCAGGAGGGTTTGAAATGCTTCTCCCCATGAGCAGAAATGTACTCCCCATGCTGTGAACCCCCCCTAAGGTGCCCACTTTGGGGGTTTGGCTCCGGGAAAGGGCCAGCTCTCTGCCCACGCAGCCCAGTCCAAAGCCTACTGGTGGCAATCAGAGCCTTGTCACTAATGACCGATGAGATCTAAAGTGTCTTATGTTACCCAAGTCCTCCTGTGTGTGGGGCCCACCTTGGTGTGCATCTCCTCCCCGTGTCCCATCCCCCTGTTCAGGAGCTGTGGTGACTCCGCTGCACGGGGGGCTTCTTGTCCCTGGGAAGGCTGATCCCAATTAATGGTCTCTGCGTGCTTGTGTGAGATCAGGCAATAAATACTGCATGAATATGACATCTCTCTAATAGGACCTCGCTGTCTCCTAATCGATTTACAGTGAGTGAGTGACATGGAATCATCCAGCCTCCATAAATCAAGGCTTGTGTTCTAATTTCATACCGTTAATGGCATGTCGGGGGGCTTACTCCTGTCGGGCTGAGCACTGCCGGCATCATGATTTGCAGTCTCTTGATAGCCCTGTGGAGCCTTCGCCAGCTCCGCAACGCAGTGGGTGTGGGAGGTCTGCCCTGGTCACTGCTCACACCAGCACCACTGAGGGCTCTGCTGTGGCCCTCAGTCAGAGGGCTTTGGGTGGGTTTTTCTGAACTGTCTATTGTTACAGAAAGTCTTGTGGCTTTTTCTTTCTTTTTTTTTTTTTTGATTTTTTTGTTTCTTTTTCTTTCTTTTTTGACTTGCCCTTAGTGAGTCAGAGGGGCCTCAGACTGGGTTGCTTCCATTTTGATGAAGCAGTGGATAGAGGAGGTTCATTTCTGTTCCATATCTCCTCTTGAACAATTCTCCCTCCCTCTGCCCCCCCATTTTATCTGCCTCTTCCCCTTTCCTCTCTGTTTGGAGCCCTCTTCTTCAGGATGAGGATGTTCTCTCCCAGGGCTCGTTCAGTTCCAATGCAGTGTGCTCACCATTTCAATCTGCGATACTACAAAGACTTTAAACACTGTTGGATTCTGCTTGAGCTGATGGAGAGATCTGGAAGATGGATCTGTTGGACCTAATTCTGCTTCTTTTACAAGCTTCCTGCATGACTTTGGACAGGTCATGGTGCAGCTCTCTGCCTCCATTTCCCTACCTGTGACACAGAGGGAGGACCTCTCTCCTACACACTGCTTTCAAGTCTACTGAACAAAGATTTTTGCTTGAGCTGAATATTCTTTTATTTAAATTCACTGAAAACATGAATGTTTAGGATGGGATCCTAGGCTGTCATCTGGTTCAATTTTTTGACTATTAGCTTTAACCTTAAACAATGAAACTTGGTGAACAGTGGTGAGTAGTGAAGGCCCTGGGTCATAAGTTTTCCCCTAGACTACTAACAAACCGAACCATCAGAGAGTTCTTGTGGAAAGAAACCGCTTGAGCAGGTGGCTGGCAGAAGCCAAGCCGTAGACTTCAGCCCCAACACGGCGCTCTGCGAGTCGTGTGCTGAAGGTGTCGTTTTGTTAACGGGCTGCAGAAGTGAGCTTGTAAAGACCAGTTCAACCAACCACTGCAGCTGAGGAGGTGACACGTTCTTTACAAGTATTTTACTTTCACCAACTGGGATTTTTACTCTCGTTATAATTCAGTGAAAATGTAGCTTTCAGAATGTCCCACACTGCCCAAGGAATTTGATCACCCAGTTCCTAATAAAATGAAGGCAACTGGAAGTCTGAACCCCAGTGGCTGCAGTAAAAATTGGTGCTGGTGTTTTGTTCTTTTTAGACAGCAACCCTGCTTCACTGGGAGATGGGGTAAAGGAGCTAAATGGGCCCCTTTGTCCAAATAAACTTGCTGTTTTCTGAGAAGTGTTTTGGGTTTAGATCATGCGTACCTTGTCCTGTGTGTTTTTCAGGATTACTTCCCCAACAAACAGCAGGCTGGGGAGCTAAAGGGACAGATTCTCTTCAGAGAAATGTCTTAAAATAGCCATATTAAAAACAAAAAACCCAACTCTTTTTATTAGACTTTGTCCAAGACGCAGCATTCTGGCAGATTGTTAACTTGTATTTCTAGAAAGAAAAGAGGAAAATGCACATACTTTCTGTTATCTAAGTAGATGATACATCAGATTATAAACCACTTCCTGTTCAGGGCTATGACAAAAAGAGGAGATGATCTCTACTCTTTCTTTTCCCTATACCCTTATCTTTGGATCAAACAAAGAATGTTGGAACACCTGGGGAGCATTATCCTGGCACAGGCAGGGAAGGGAGCTCAGTGGGGCAGCTCTTGTAGGCATTTCCAGGTAAGCTGCTGGACTCTTTGTAGCCTCATCCACTTCTGTGGGTGTTCCAGATTTATGCTTCAATCTCCTTTCAAAGAGGACGTGGTAGGATGTTACCGAGGTACTTTTATTAATGCAGAACAGTTACTCAAAGTTGCTTGGCTGTCCAGTGTGGTTGTCAAAGATCCTTGCTGAGACCTGCACCTTCTGAATTTTTTAAACCCCTTTCTTGAAGAGCTCCATGTAAATCTGATCCATATTGCTAAATTATCAGAGGAATCATTCTGGCTTTAGAGTGCTGTATGGAAGATCAGAATCTTTCCCTCCTTGGTTACATGTGTTAATGTCCTTCCACTACCTTTCAACCTCAGGCTTACGACCTCTGAACATAAGCTCAAAAATTAATGATTTTTTTTTTCAGCCAGCGCCTGCATTTCTTCAAGTCAGTTATCATGTGTCGCATGACAAATGAGCTTCTAGAGCACTGAAACTTCTAAGAATATTATTTTTTTTTTCACTCTATCTGAAAAACAACTTGCTGCCTTAGTCTTGGACAGAAACCTCATGTACAGAAAATCCGTGGGGCTGCAGCTCAGTGAATTTCTTTAACCGTGCAGTAGCTTTTAGGTGTGTTCTGCAGGTTTTGTTGTTGTTCACCTCTGCTACCCGTATTTAGGTCTCCATTAAGAAGGTGAACATACCTGTAAACCTGAGTGGAAAAAAAGAAAAAAAGAGGGTAGGCTTGGTTTGTTCCTGTAGTGCCTGCCCCAGCTTCTCGGGTATTGCTGCAGTCAGCGGTTCTTCAGCGGGGCAGCTGATAGCTGTGTTGTGTCAGAGGCTGAAGAGCTCCATCGCAGGGTGAGCGACGCAGGCGAGCAGCAGCTGGAGTGCGTGAGGTTCACTTCAGCGCTTGTGTCTGCTGACAGAAGCTAGCTCTGGCTGAACACCGGAGCGTTGTCTCCCAGCAGAGTTGACATCACGTACCCTGTCAGTCCATCTCTGGACAGAGTATCTCTGGAACTGGGGCTGGCTGCTCCGGTGTGGCTGGGCTGGGAGGCTCAGAGGTGTTACTTGAACAGGGGAAAGCATGAACCATGTGGTCATTGAAGAGCTCACGAACCTTTTCATGGGTGTGGATGCTGGGCCTGTCATGCTGATGAAACTTGATGCTAGTTAACGTGTTCCATGTTCAGAGTTGTCCCCTGCTCTCCCACTCAGCTGCGATGGTCTGCGGGGTTCGGCAGCTGCTGCTTGTCACCCCAGGGGCGGTTGGACTTGGCTTGAGCATAGAGTTTCCCTTGTGCACTGGTTCTGAAACACTCTGTGGCTCCATTAGGGATAAAAAGATTGATGTTATTTTACTGGAAAATCTGGGAGCTGCAATTTTTTCTCAAAGGGAATATTTCCCTGTAGTGAATCTGCTCCAGACAGGCCAGACTGACATAGCTTAAAGGGAGTCAGTTATCGGGAAGGCAGGTGCTTTTCAGTGTGCTTCAGTCTGGGTCCCTGAAAATCATTACTGATGACTGGAAATCTTGTTCCTGTGTTTTAAATTTTCCTTTTTTCCCCTCTCAATTCTTGAAGCTAAGCAGCCAAATGTTAGGAATTACTAGTCTCTTGGAAACACAGAAGATTTTCAAATGGTTTTCATGTTTTTGGAACAGTTTGAATTTGGCTGATCTCTTAGCAGGAATTCTTGGTTTTTTTTTTTTTTTGTCCCCCCTTTCTCTTTGCAGTTATGAAAAACAGGTTTGCTGCCTTGGGGGAAGGGAGCGGGATGGGGAAGGCGAGGCTGGGAAGCAGAAGATGAATTTATTCTGACTTTATCTTTATTTCATTCTCCCAAGTTAAATTCTACACTGTTTCACCGAGGCCAGCTGGTTTTAATAATTTCACGAGAACACTATTTATTAAGTGTCTGTTTCAGGCAGTGTCAAATCCTTCAACTCCTTCTCTATTCTCCATTGTAAGCAAGAACATCAGTAGCCCAGGTGGGCTTTGAATAGCTTCAGAAAGTAGGTAGGTGAGAATCTATTTATTACTTACTGTAGATCTCAGTAGACAGAGACTCCAATTAAGGCAGGAGACTGACACACTTAGCCAAGTCTTTCCAAGCAGAGGATGCAAAATGAGTGAATAAAAAATTAAATAAAATAACCCAAACTTCTCTGCATTTTCTTATGCAGGCTGGAACCATAATTCCTCCGTGCTTCTCCTTTCAGTCTTTCTTTTCTGCGTGTCTGAATGCAGGAAGCAGTGAGGAAGGCTTGTTTTGTTAAGCTTCACCAAAGCACAGGTGAGACTAAGCAGAGCAGAAGTCCATGATCCAGTGGCTAACCTTCAAATTCATTTGCTATAGGACTTTGTCTCCCTTTGTCCTTGTGCCTGATCTGAGTGAATTTGTACTGCTGAAACTGCTACAAATGACAGCATTGGAACTTAAGATCAAAATCAGATTTAGAGTATCTCAGTTTCAGAACCCCGCATGACAGTTTGTGGTATTTAGTCAATACCTGTATTCAAATACACAAAAGCCTAAAATATCGAAAGACAGTTCATTTATTGTAGTAACAAATGTGAAGATTGTAAATACATTGATTAGCATGAGGAAAGTAAAAAAAAAAAACCCAAAACAAAACCCCCAAAAGATCGCTTGTCAATTTTATGTGCCTCTCATGACAGCTAATCCAGAGACAAGAGGATCTGCTGCAGCTCTGGTAACTCCTGTTTTCACTCCGAAGAACTCTCATTCAGTAATAGGAGTATCACCCTGAAGTAGTTTCTGTAATCTCATTTAAAACAGCTCAATTGGTAGCAGTAATCTTCTGTTAAGACGAATTACTGTTTCGTATATCAGCAGATACAATTGGAATTTCAACATGGAGCACATCTGCTTTCATGCCAAGACTGGTTAAATACAGAAGAACTTTTTCATGTTCGTTTCTATTGAAACTTTGAGTTTTCTATAGCATTTCAACCTCTACTGAATTGCTATGGAAACAAAGCAGAAAAAAACAGAGAAAAAACCCCACCCATCATCAAAATTTCAAGCGCTGGGTGCTTTCCAGCAAACTGCTCCTGAATGAAAGCGGTGTTCTGATTTCGGTTTAACGTTGGCTCTGATGTAGATAAATCAGTCCCCTCAGTTACACTGCAAAAATCTTTTACTGTAAGGAAGGGGGGAATACCAAAGAAAATAATGATCATAATCGTTAGCATTTCTGTAGCAGCTCGGTAGGAATTTGTGTTTGTTAAAGCACGAAATACAGCCACTGGTGCTTGAGGAGGAAGCAAACTCTGAATGTACTTTTTGATTCTTTCTGGAAGACTTGCAGGACTCTGCTGGTCTTGCATTAAGCCCTGCTCACGCCACTGTGCAACACGAGAGGGTACATTTGTCTTCCTCCACCTCCTCCAAAAAGCTATTTCTTCAATTAAAAATGAATTTAAAGATACTGCATTCGAAGATCTCTTCAAAGGCTTTCCCAGAGCTACATTTTGGTGGTTTCTGCACGTGTTGTTTAAACATCAATTCTCTATTTTGAAGATAAGCCCTTGGCTTAGAATTTGAATGCTTTCCCAATCTTTGCTTAAATTCAGCTCCAAATTCCCTGCCATTAGCACTCACTTCAATCTGTGAAATAAATACATAAACCCAGGGAAAGCTGTAGAGAGAGCGGTGTAAAATAAAAGAATAATTTTCAAACAAGTTCACAAAGTCTATTCCAAAGACTGAGGAAGAATACTGAGGTTTGTTTTGGTTTGGTTTTTTTTTTTTTTTTTGGAGGCATTTAAGTAATTTTTGACGTTTGAGTAACTTTGTTAAGTGAAAAATTGGTGTGGATAGTATTGGGGGTAACTGTCTTTAAAAACACACCGGAGACAATGTTTGAATTGGTGCAGAGGTTAAGAGCACTGAAGTCATTTGAGCTGCAGCCACTGGGTTTATGCTGCAGCCACTCGGCTTTCCAGCATCAGGTGTAATCTGATTTTCAGGAATTTAAAGTACTCGCAACTCCCAGCAACTTCTGTAGGAGTTGAAAATGAGCCCAGCAATCCTTACTGGGAAGGCTCCCTCTGACAGATCCCCAGCTGGTGTCCATTTGAGCTCTGTCTGCAAGCCGAGAGTCTCCTGGAGACCCTGCACAAGGACCGAGCATTTTTTGGTTTGTTTTTTTGTTGATATTAAGGCAGAGCTGGTGTGGTCCAGAAACACAACACATGAATTATTGAAGCACATCAGGATGTTAAGAGGACTTCATTGTTCACACACATCTCCTCCACTTGACATTTCTGCAACCTCGTGTCATTGTGTAGCATATCCTCTTCGTATTAATAGCAATTTATCATTAATCCATTTGAATAATACTTTCTTTTTTTTCCAACGGAAAGAGACAGAAAACATCTGCATATTGAGTAATATTAGCTCCAGTTTGTGTCTCAAGTGAGACTAACTGACAACCCTCATTTATTATGACTGTGTAGGCTTAATTGGGTTGACGTAGGATTTGGACTTTGTGAAAGGAGGAGCAGTTTGAAGATGTTTTTAGAAAAAACTCACTTGTAGAGAGGGATAGAGTAGGGAGAGGAGCGGGGGAGGATGGAAGAAAAGAATAAATATGTAAAATAATGATGCTGAGATGTTCTGTTAAGGCCCAAATGTTTAGGAGGTGTTTTAATAACGATGCTTAAATGAGAGATTAGTTATTGAGCCATATGGTTTGTATTACAGCTCTCATCTTTTGTTTCCTGCTTATGCTGTCAAGCATTAATGTGATTGTTTTGATTCTTAATGTCTTAATGCATCATTCCTCCCAATGCATTAGGCTAATAACTTTGGTCCTCTTAAGGGCAGTGTCACCACTCATTACTCTTCCTGTTTTGGCTGACCATAGAAGTTTAAATGAGGGACTCGAAAAAATATCTACATGTTCCTTCCAACCTTTATGAAGCCAGCACACTGAGATCACTGCGGAAAGCTGAAGCGCATTAGAGGCTGCTGACTTCCACTCTGCTGATGACATGCAGGTAGTGCTGAAGTTGGCCTCCCCCAAGGCAGTTTACAAGCTCTTCTGTCAAAGCAAATGCGATTTGAGTTTGTTGTCTTAACTCTGGACTAGGTGTCAGGTAGTTCTTTCTAAAACTTCAGGAAAATAAGGTGTTAAGCTAATTGTAATTTCTATCTGGGCAAGTGACTGCGTCTGTGTGTATACAGCACAGGGTTTACATTTGAAAATGTCTTTTATACATCCATATGGGTCACCTTGGGGTGAAGCATAGCAGTAACAACCCAACAGCACAAGATGATTCTGGTCTGCTCTTCCAGTGCTGCCGTTGCAGAGAAGCTCTGAAATCAAGCTTGATTTTAAAGAGCATTTACAAAGCAGTTTCCCCAGGTGAGCGCCGGGATTTCCGGTAGAATGGTCATCTCTGACGCTGGTGTTAGTCCATAGTGGTTACCCTTCACAGCACGAGGATTTCACTGTATCCAGGTAGACTAAATTGTGGGCGTTGGTGGAGCCGATTCCTTGAAGAGTAGTTTCTATTTTTTGTTATTCTGATAAAGGAGAACAGTAGTAAAACAGATTTATTTTGCAGGGTCTGCTGTGAAAGCTTGACCTCGCCTCTGTGTGTGTATATGGACAGAACATACAGGCAAAACAGACACACGCAGATATTTGGGCTGTTTGTATATATTTCATTATCTGCCTTTACCTCTTGACAGCTCAGGTGCTTTGTCCTCCTTGTCTGATGCCCAGAGCATGATTTGCTTGAGCATGAATCGTAAACCATCCTTAGCAGTTGGGATTTTAAAAAATCCCATGCATTTTCCTCAGGGGCACTTCGACTGGTGTATTTCTCTAATGGGGTTATTCACATTCCTTCTCTCTGAAACCTATCCTGCAGTTTCTGGTGGCGAGAGCTTCGAGTGCTAGGAGCATTGGTTCAGCCCACGGTCTGTGGCAGAAACGATGCAGTGAATCGTATGTGAAATCTGTAAACCACTTAGGAATCCAGTGGGATGAAAAGTGGTGCATCAGTGTGAGACTATTATCATTCCATGGTCACCCCAATTTATACAGTAGAAACAGCAAATGCAGCAAGGTAGAAGGAGGATGAAAGGTGTGACGAGCTGTTCACAACGTTAAAATGACCACCGTCAGCTGGGGAGCCTGTTCTGTATTCAACATGTCACTGAAACACTGGTGTGGTGGGATTGCATTTGAGAGAGTGTCAATATGAAAGACAAGGAAGTGATTTAAGTACAGGATATACCCAGCAGTATTGTCACAGGGACTGGAATTTAAATACACAGCAGTTCACGTGCCAGGAAGAGCCAGGACAGACACTTCAGGTAGACACAGCAAGAATGGGGAGAAATGTTCTACCAGGGCCATTACCCAGATGATGGTGCTTGGGTTTGGGTGGTTTGAGTGTGGGGAGGGGTTTTTCCTTCTTTTTTCTCCCCAAAGAATGTTTCTAGTGTATCCATAAAGAAACTGAAGGTGTTACATGCAGGAAT
>NW_010400875.1:86919-91214 GCF_000710305.1 Buceros rhinoceros silvestris | reverse complement strand
GGAATGCAATAGACTTAGAGTTTAAGGAACTGGAGCTGAAATATTCAACCTGTTGGACACAAGATGAATCTTGGGCAGGTAACACAACAGGTTGTTGGGTCCAACAATTGTGTCTGCTCAATTCAAAGTGGGAGCAGAGAAAGGTATGGAAGATGTCTGTCAGACAGGATTCACTTGAAATGTCTTCAGGCTGCTCACTATTGCAGGAGAAGGAGGGGATTTGAGAGAGGTGTAAGGGTTAAGGCAACCCCAGGAGCACAAGCTGAAGTGATCATTTTCTGGTTGGGGATATGGGCTTGATTGTCTCGCCACCCATCTTCACACAGTTCATCCGTTCTGTGGAGCATGGCGTCCCCTAGAGCTCTGCCCTCTTCTCACCCACAAACCTGAACTTTGTGCAGCTGTGGGCAGTGTGTGTAGGATTAAAGGCTTGTTTCCCCTAAAATCCAGGCCTGCCTGTTTAAACGAGCCTCGTCACCCTGCAGGTCTTGCTGTGTGTGAGAGTTCGAGAGTTTGCTCAAGACAATAGCATTAAGTCATCTCCCACACTGATACATGGCTGAGACCCTGGAGAGGAACGCTTCAGACTCTGGTGGCTGCCGAATTAAACAATGAGGAATATATGCCAACTCTTTCCATTTGCTTATTAATAGGTTCTGTGTCTCCCGCTCCAGGGGATTGTCCTTCCTTTTGAATTGCTAGCGGGGAGGCATTCAAGCGTTCAGTCACTGTAAATGGGGAAAAATGGAGAAGGAAAGAAGAATGTTTCAGGAAAGAATGGAGCACGTCTTCAAAAATATAAGACTAGGGACCTGGCTTTGTAGAAGTAGTGATACTCATGTTCCATCGGTTCAAATAGTCGAGATCTTTGGAAATCAAGCACTGCCCAGCTGTAAATGCTGCTGTTTCCTGATAGCCCAGTGCTATAGCAACTGCTTGAGCTAGAAGATGATTCCAGGTCTGTGCGTTCATGGGCCACTGCGCTGTGCCATCCCTGCGACGTGATCGGCGCTTGCTTAGGTGAGCAAGTTCAGCAGAACTAACTGTATGAAAACAGGACTGTAGAGCTCCTAAATATTTTATCCTCCTCCTGAATTTTCAGAGGTTTGTGAATATGGTTAGTATTCTGTGTGGCTGATACTTGGGAACACGTACATGAGTTTTGAGTTCCTTCTTTGCTCTAAATCCTTGGTTTTCAGTAAGTATTTAGGTAGTTTTGACAATCTTAGCTCTGTGGTGCTTGTTTCCCCAGAAATTCCTGGTAGCTTAACAAACAATTGTATGCTCGTGTTAAGATCACGCCGATTTCAGTGTTTAAAAGGCTTATTTTCTGTCTACCTTAAACCTTTTCTAATAGAGTTACAGGATAATTCAGGTTGGAAAGGATGTCTGAAGGTCACCTTCTCCACTCCCCCACTCTAACAAGGCGCTTTAAAGTTAGATCATGTTGTTCACAGCCTATAAACGGATTTATACCAAATGAAAATAAAGTGGGCATAATCCTAAATAAAACACAGGAGAAAAATTCAAAAAAGCTAATGCGTTACTTTTTCAATAGAGATTTCAGAGATTAAATTCCATTTGCTCTCAATCTCATCTTTTACCCCAATTTTTAAAGGTGTCCCGACACAGGACATTGACAATTTTGGAACCCCAAAATTCATTTTCTTTGGGAAACAGAACACAGGCTCCCAGTCTGCACACAGACATTAGCTCTACATTAATGAGATCATTTCCTCAAGTTAAATTGTTGAAATTCTTAATGTGAGCATGGCCACAAGTCTCCAGATGATTGTTCTATATTATTAGATAAATAGATAAACTTTCAGATGATGTTCAAGGTGCCAAACAGTGGTTTTAAATCTTGAATGAAACTTGGCAAGAGGTGACATGGCAAGTGCGGGGCCCGATTCTGAGCTTTCCAGTGTGTTCTTGCACAGTATTCTCTTGCAGAATGTGTGTAAGAAACCCTCTGCAGATGTAGCAGTTAATTTCAGTAAATGACAGCAGGGTCATGCATGGAACTGAGCTCAAAATATTCGAGGTGAGGTTTTACGAGTGGGTGGTGTGGCTTGCGCTGGGCACTCAAACATCGACGGGGCTTTGCTGTGCTCTCCTGTGCCTTTGTGCCCTCGGTACCAGCCGACAGCTCACAGCCACTTTTGTTTGCTGTGTTGGGCATCTGTGGGCCAAGTGAATGCAAACTGGACATACTGTGGGTGTTGTTCTTGATACTCCGTTGGTAGAATAGTGACACCTAACAGAACAATCCGATGAGTTAATTAAGGAAGAATTGTCTATGATTTCATCTTACCTTTTATTTCCACCCCCTCCTCGTGGAAGTCTATGCAGTGGAGCTGCCTCTTGCCCCTTGTGCCAGAATGATTAATGGTGGGACCACAATGAGGTCAATTAGCTGGGGTCGGCTTGAAGCTGAAAGGTGGAGTGTGTTTCTTTATTGAACGCTGCATTCACACTCCAAACCGTGACCTGGACTACAGTGATTTATTACAGGGGCAGTGTTTTGATCACTTACCTTCAGTACCCTACCTTGGCTTCAGAAATCAGGTTTTCACTGTCAATTAAAATCCAGAAAAAGAGATCCATTCGAAATCTGAAACGTGAGCCCCAAGAAAGGGATGGGGAGCCCACCGATGGGTTTCAAAACAGCGACAAAGACATTAGATTACACGCTGTCTATGAGAGGAAAAAAGTCACCCATAGTGTGGAACTTCTACAGCCTTTTCCCTAACTGGGTTGAAACAGAGGAACCAAATCTGTCCTAGCAAATTTTGAAGAGCTACTGGGGAAAAAAATTCTGTGACTAATATCTGTATTATCTATAATCTATTATCTAATATCTGAGTTATCTACATCTAGAGAGAGAGGTTAAGCCCTGAAACTGAAGATTTGACTTTGTTTTTGCGTGACGAGGTGTCAGTATTGCTTGTGTGTGAATTGGGATAATTTATGCGGCCGACTGGTTTTTTGCAGAATTTAATCTCTGTCTGTGGTCATCTGTAAACCGACTGACTGTCAGTCTTTGCTGTGGTTATCGTCTGTGTAATACAGCGATAGGAATCGTGGCAGGGTGTGGCCTTGACCTGAGGCTTCCAACCATCCCAGTAAGCACCTTCGGCCTCTGCCTCAGTGTCTCGTTCCCCAGCTGAGGAAGCATTAAAGATGCCATTTAAGTGAATCTTCTCTAGGATTTATCAAGCGCAGCAGAATACTGTTCAGATTCATCTGAGAGAGAACTCAGAAATAAAATTTTACTAGCTGTGGGCAGGTAGTGTTTTTTCAAGGCAAATACAATAGTGTTTTTTCCGCTGTATCTTCATGACATTTAATTGTAAGCTATTTACTCTTCTAGACTTCCCTCAGACTTTTATTTCTATTTGCAGAATTTAAAATATGAACATTTTAAAAAAGAAAACGTATTTAAGACTTCACCTTTCCTTGTAGATTTGAGAGTAATTTCTGTGGCACCCTGTTCTATTCTGATAGACTGCTATTGACTCGGTGCCTATTAATTTTTATAAGGCTTTCTCCATGAAGTTTTGTAAGAGAGAGACATATATTTAGTCCCTGGCCTGGTAAATTTTAATGACAATTTTGCATGCTTGACTTAATTCCTATTTTTCACGTCCCAGTCGTGCTTATCCCTCACCTTGTTCTTCTAGGGCTTGATTCATGTCTTTTGAGTCTGATCCAATAACTCACATAAGCATCTAACTAGTCCCACGGATGTTAGCAGGGGGGATTTTTCCAAGGCAAGTTAGTCCCCAAATCCCACTGACTTCCAGTGGGAGCTGACTCCAAGCTGCCCTCTCTGCCTTCCACATCAGTGGTGTTCTGAGCAGGGACTGAAAGAGCTGTAAAACCGCAGATGAGAAAGAGATCTCTTAGTGCTAGTTGAGACCTGGAGTCCTCAATATTAGGTCCTGCAGAATGGATGTGAAACAGTGTAAAAGGAAACAATTTCCCCTATTTTCTGTACAGATAAAAATATCATAAAAAGATGATATTTTTTCCTCCTGCTCACTGAGATTACTGAGCCTTAAACGCAAGTTGCTGCTCTGGAATGGGCCGCCATGCTCGGCACCTCTCAGGATCTCCCTGTCAAGGGCAGTCTGGCTGCTAGAGAGGTTCCAGCCCTTTTGAAGAGATGTGCCAGCTCAAATGGAACAAAGCATGTGTGGTGTGAGTATGTTGGAACTTGCAGGAAAACCTCCTGTATAGACATATTTGAATGGTGCGGCTTCAAGGGCTGAACGAGACTAGACCAAGCACAG
>NW_010400875.1:86502-86729 GCF_000710305.1 Buceros rhinoceros silvestris | reverse complement strand
GTCTTTTTCTTAAAAATACCAGAGCACGTGTGAAGAATGATTTTTCATGAGCTGCAATCTGTCTCTGAAAGAAAAATTTTTAATTTGCTTGTTTATTAGGCAGAAACTTCACTTCTGGGGAGAATAAGTTTGCAGGAAGGTAGTTGTTCCATAGCTGGCAGTCAGCTCTTCCCACATACAGACCAGTAGATGTGTGACCTGCCGTGGCTTGTTCTTGATACGCACTT
>NW_010400875.1:83032-86283 GCF_000710305.1 Buceros rhinoceros silvestris | reverse complement strand
CGTGGCTGGGAAGTTGGGTATCGTACTCTAGGTTTGGGTCTGTAAGCAATTTCTGCATGACTCTGGAAAAGTTATTTCCCCCCCTCCCTGTATTTCACTCCCCTTTCTTGCATTTGTTTCTTTCATGTGGCCTAACGTGATGGTACCTAACCAGAGCTCGGAATGCTGCTGCAGTGGAAGAATTAATTTCTAGTAGGACACGAGGGATGGAGCTGAAGTAAGACCCAAGTTGTTTCCATCCTCTAGTGTTGTTGACTGAGTAGTAAGACACAGACCTGGGGTTCCAGGTAGTCTCCAGTAATTGTTCCGCAAAGAATACTACCAGTTTCTGTTTCCAAAGAGTAGCTTAGAAGCCGAAGTTTCAAATTATTAACCCATTGTTTCCCGTTTTATCACAGACTAGTTTGATAGAACACTCCTGAAAGACCCATATACTCTTAGCACTTGACCCTACGTGGTTTCTTTGTTTGAGTATTGGAAATGGTACTATGGATAGCAACCGTTCATGTGGTTACATGTCATTACATCCTCTGATCCTGGGAATTAAACCAGCGGCCTGCTCTGGGAGCTGACCGGAAAGAAGCCCCAAAAGTGAATAATACCATAAACGAATTTCCCATTGTGTGTTGTTTGTACGGAATTTTGTTGAGGATCGTATCCAAACGGTTGAATTCCGTAGGGCAGCCTGCAAGCCCCATACTTGAAATAACCCATGGAAAAGATCTAAATCCTGTAGGGTTTAGAGGTGCATTTATACAGGTCTCTTTTGGGTTTCTCCCCAGTAACCACTATAAAACTTTCCCTAAAGAGGACAGGAGTATATGTAAACCTTAGTAGGAGCAGAAAAATCAAAATAGACATATGAACTAAATTTTCAGCAAATATAAACTGTTCTAACTCTCCTGAAGACAGACGAGCTGAAGATCTGCTTCTCAGTTCATGAGAAAAGGATTCTCCCTCTTGCAGAGGTAACTGGTGCTTTTGCTTTGCTGCAAATGAAGCTGGGTTTGGTTCCGTGTTCTCTGCCCAGGCTTGGTGTGCCAGTGAAGCGGCGTCTGCCTTTGTGCGGGCTGGGAAGATCACTTAGCTTCTTGCAATCTCTGCACATCCATAGTGGTCTTGTTTTAATATTTAATCGCTAATTGGTGTGATGATCAAGGGACAGACGAGGGAGCACTCTGACATCTGATCTCCTGAACTGATTACACGCACTTTGCACTACATGTTGTTTGTCATGGTCAGGCTAATTTCCTTCGCTGAGCGCTGGTTTTGCTCTGTGAAGAAATCTCCGTTTGGGGCTCGTGCAGAGATAGTTTCTGGGTTTGGGGAAGGATTCCAGTGTGCACTGGGCTCCTGTCACTGACCAGGCTCCCAGTAAACGCAGGGCATGTTCTGTCGGACGAATGAGATCAAATATTAAGCCATGCCTGCACTCGCTCGCTGCTAAGGCATCTTCGGCATTCACTCACTGTGCTTTTATTCATTCTTTCTCCCTCTATTGCCTTCCCTCTGTTTTTCAGCAGAAATTTTAGATTTCAAAGCTCCTTTCAGTCTTAAAGAAAAAATAATGCCACAACCAGATGCAAACTGCTAATCCTAGCATGAGAAGAAGGTTTTCTTTCTTTCATTATGATGTTGATGATGATGATTATTATTATTTGGAAGAAGGTGGTGAAAAAGAGAGAATTTGTCATTACGGTATAATTTAAAATTGCACAGCCTACAGCCCACAAAACAGAGCATGTAATTACACACTTACTAGAGGTAACAGCAGTGCTGATAATTATTCTTTACACAGGAGAATCTCGCTGATATCCCAGAGTCGGAAAGTGGGAACTACAATATCTTTAATACCATCCTTAGAGACCCTCATAAGCAGAGGAGAAGTATGAGGAGGCACACAGGGTCCAGAGCAATATCTTCATCGCGCCAGAATGTCAGGGGCTTTAGTACAGCAGAAATCAATAGATTCAAGTACATTTTTTTTTTAAGGTACAATATTTTTTTTTTTTATGACCCTTCCTAGAGAAAGTACAGCGAAGCCAGAGGAACGGCAATGGTATGAAACAAATGGTTTGAATGGAAGCCATGTCGGTTCAAAAGAACAGGGAGCTCAGGTTTATTCATTCGTTTATTTATTTATTTTAAAGACATGTTCTGCTGCAAGAATGCGTTAACCATTTCTGGGCTGGCACCCTAAAATTTCTTCGGCATTAAATACTCAATTATTTCTCTACCCCTTTTTTTCTTTTTGTTGCTCTCTCTGGGTGTTCTCTCTCAGCCTTTTAGCATTTTTGCCCACTTGATTTAAATAATTACAATAATTTATATTTCATCTTACCCTTGCTGTTTCTCTTGGTGAATCTTAGTCTGAGCTAGAAAACAATTTGATGGAGAATCTTCCCCATCCCTAATTTTTTAGTAATTTAAATCAGAATGTGATTGTGGACCAAGTGTTTCCCCTTTATTTAAGTGGTATTTTATTTTCCAAGTAATTAATTTGATTTTTAAGGAATAAAATGCTATTTCTTATGGAGGCAAACAGAGCAAAACTTTCCTATGTTTTACCATTTCGCTTTGCCTGGATGGTGCCAAGTGATGGGGCTTTACCTGTCAGTGGTGATTATTCATGGAGGGAGATTCTAAATTAACATGTTCTTATGCAGGAGAACATTACAAGATAGACAGAAAATCTGGTGGCATCTAATTTTCATGTGCTGTTGGGTCCAATCAGACTGATCGTTTTATTGTGTATGTTGGAGTGTCCTCTGGGTTGCTCTAACTTAAGCCATCAAGTCAGGTCTGGTGTGGCTGCCCGCTGTGAATCGGGGAGTCCTACCTTGCTTCTCCATGGTCTCAGTTCTGCCTGATCAAACCTCTGCGTGGGGGAGAATCTGGGTCACGGTCACAGGGAGTCAACGTGAATAATAATGTACGTGAAGCAGTTGGGGAGGAGTCAGGGGACATAAAGTTAATTAAAAAAAATCTGTTCTTAATATCCCTTATAACAAACTTAAAATGACATAAAGATTTCAGAAGTTGGTTAAAAAGGGAGATCAAACTGTTGACTCTCCACCTTCAGCACATTCACAGCTGTTGTCGCCCAACTGTGTGACAGCGAGGCTGACTTTGGTGAGGACCTTTCTGCTGTCCAATATATTTCTCTTAGTGTCCCTGACAGGACAGAGGTGGAATTTGGTGAGAACCGTTCAAGTTCCTCTGCTTTGGGAGTCTGAGCGAGCAGCGGCAGG
>NW_010400875.1:58000-82965 GCF_000710305.1 Buceros rhinoceros silvestris | reverse complement strand
AATTTCCTCTGTTGTGGGAGTCGGAGCGAGCAGCGGCAGGAGGCAGCCGACAGGTCTCGGTTGCTGCCATCCGGCCATTCGCAGCTCGAGCCCTAGTTCTGCCTCCGTCTGCTCACGTGCCAACGCTGTCACCATGTGCGCTGTCAGGTCCCCTGACTGGTCAGTAATTTTGATGGTGCTCAGCAAGCAAAATATATCAGATGCAAAATAACCAGGCCTGAACTAGTAAATGGTTTATAACAGCAGAGGAAGCCCGGCCTTGTAGCAATCAAGATACAAACGACGCTGATTTTTATTGTGGATAAAAACTTAAAGTACTTGAAAATTTTGACACTTTACACTTAACAAAGTAGAATAAATGGCCCACTGGTAACTGTAAAAGAGGAACTCATGTCTCACAACTTTTTGGGACTCATCTTGAGGTTTATTAATAGTGATAGATCTGAAATGAAGTCTTGGAAGCTGGAGCAACATCTATATATAGTAATATTTATATTATATGTGAGTTAAAACCCCACTGGAGTCACTCAGAAATTTTATATTTTCTTCATAGTTGCTGATGTTCCTTCATTTTGTGATTTGCAGGACAGGTCATAGATGAAAAGGCATGAATACGAGAGGTCTGGAGTTAGCTTGTGGCTTTGCTAGAGATTCCCGGGGTGACCTTGCGTAAATAACAAAACCTCTTTGTGCCACAATTCTCCATTTCCAGCATTTAGGAATTATATTTGCTCTGATTTTTTTATTTATGTTATTTAAAACATTCTCGGGGCTGCATACATGCTTAATTTAACCCATCCTGGGTGGTGCCTAGCACAAAGGGACAATAATCAGTAGTGGCTCATAGGTGATAATAATAGTAATGGATTATTTCTCCCTCATCCTTCTATAGGCTTCTAAAACACCAGCTGAATTTTCACGCTTCTATTTGTTAGGCAGAGGCCGAGTTGTTATTAGGGAAATGAAGTACCATGGCAGAACGCAGGACCGGGTTATGTGGTGCGTGGGTCAGTGCAAGTCCCTTCGGTTCCATTTGTTTAAAATACAGATGCCACTTCTAGTAACTTTTGAGTCGTTGTGGTTTGTTTTTGATTGGCAAGATACTTCAGAACCCCCCCAGGAGGAGGTCTGCATGGGAACGAGTAGCAAATATTTGTCTTTTAAATGTTCCTCAGGAGTCAGCTCGGGAGTTTAACAGAAGATTGAAGGGAGGCTTGAATCTGGTTTCTGTAACTATGCTTAGGGCTGCAGTCCTGCTCTCAGCTTTCTGTTCAGCTGGTAGTAAGGCATCTGGTGGCACGAGATGTCGTTTGATGGATCAGGTGGTGGGCACGTGCTTGTGAATAAGGTACCTGAAAGGTACATCACGTGATGGGCAGCACCGTTCTCGTCACTACGGTGTGGAGCTGCTCCCTGGCTCCTCTTCTGCATCTCCTGCTGCTGGAGCGAGAGATAAAGGCCAAAAGAGTGAGTATCGTGCTGAGGGCTGGAGCTGTGAGAGGTCTTTTGTCTTCGCTGACTTCTTTGCATTTCAGAGTCAGATAAGCAGTTCCACTTTTGGTCTGTCCCTTGATCTTTATACCTTCGTCATCTTGGACTATGTGAAACCCCCCTGCAGTTCTGTGGCTAAAGCTGATCCTTTTTTCTGAGACTTCCATTGAAGTCTGGTGCCAGAAGTAGGGTGCTATTAACATATTAATGCATGCACACATCAGTTGTGGTGGTCGATCTGATATCTCTCTCTGCTTTTTCAGCTGGATTATATCTTTGTGTTTTGCGATTCCCATGTTATATTCCTAATTATTTTTATTTCACACTTCATAACATTTTGGTAACTGAAATGCTCAAGGGTTCAAAACTTGCCTATTACATTTTAGCCCAGAGGAAACTTTGCATCCGGTTCTAACTTCTATCCCCAAATATGAATTTATATTGGAAATTCTGATGGATTCTGCCTGGGACTGGTGCAGCTCCAATAGCATATTGTAAAACATTGACTTTGTCGCACATTGAGTTGGGGTATTTTCTCTCCTCCACCCCTCCTTTCTTTTGTGTAAATCTGTTTTCACCACAGGAGCACATGCTGTCTCTTCTGGCTACAACACTACTTACTAATTCATTGATTCATCTTTAATGAGGCCCCCTGCCAATGTTTAAATAGCATTCGGAACAAAGAAAAAGGCAACATTTCCAAAACAGCTGCTTCTCTCCAATCTCACATACCAGCCTTTCAGAATTTTAAGTAAATTTTTTTTCCTCCTAAAGTTGGTAATTTATAATTTAGGTGTAGCTTTATAATTAATTGTTTGCAGGATAGAGGAAAAATAGGAGGAGATAGGAATGAAATAAAAAAGAGTAAAGTTTCCCTCAGGTTGTTATGATACATGAGCCCAACACGGTTTCTGTGGATTTCACCAGCGTTGCAGAGAGAACAGTGGGAGAATTCTCCGTGGCAGCCAGACTCGTTTGTTGTACATTGCGAGTTGGTACAAGGACATGACAAAGCAAAGTTTCCCTGCCCCTGTTACATGCAGCTTTACTGTGTCGAGTAGCTTCAGCCTTGTCATGTTGGAGTTGGCCTCATAAACTGCTCTCACCAGGAGTGTGTGTTACCTTGGTCGCTGCTGTCGTTGTGCTGGTTTCTATTTTCTCTGAGGACTGGCTGAAAATGCTGCGTAATTGTTTAGGACCAGGAGTCTGCTACTGTGAGCACTTGTATCTCACTGAGCTTTGAAATTCTGCTAAGCCCCGCTTTTGGAATTAACTTGGAATTTCTGGTTGATGCCCACAACGGGGCACTTCTTACATTCAGGTGCTGTGTGTTCCTGGAAAATCACATTCCGTGTGTACCCCATAGCGTTAACTTCACGTAGGTGGGAAGGTGAGCAGTAGAAGACAGCAGAGGATTAGTACTCATGTCATAAATGAGGTATGTGAAGGATGAGTGCCCCAGCCTTCACGAAGAGGCTCCTGCAGAGTTGCCTCAATGCCTGGAGCCAGTTTGGTGTAGTTGTGACCAGAATGCTGCTTGTCTGTACCACAATCCCTGTTAAATACCACCTTTAAAGGCTTCTCATGGCTGTCATTTACTAGAGACTGGAGAACTGCAGTAAGGCAGCCTGTGCCTCTGTGCTGTCTGCATTTCTGAAAGGAGAAACCTACATAGCGCGTTTAGTCCTCTGAACTGATGCATAAACTCACCACCGTGGCTATCACACATACACTGAAAATACAATTTCAACATGACGACTCAAAATCGATTCACTTCTAAGAAATATTTTAAAATATTTTGTCTGAAACCAAATTTTGATAAATTTATAACAAGTTCTAGTTGCATTTTTCACATACAAAAAATCCTCAGTTGTAGTAATAACTATGGGTGTACAGTGAAATACACATAGATTTCTCCCTTATACCGAGTAAATTGTGAGAGAACCTGTAGAGAGTGCATGAAGGAGAACTGAAGCTGACCATACACGAGCAGTTGTGCTCTGTGCTGCACTGCTTATTCCCCGCTGGACTCCCGAGGAGCAGGGTGCAAGTTTTCCGTGGTCCCACACTCCGTTTCCAGTGCTGTTCTGTAAACTGGGCAAGTAACCCATGGCTCAGAGCTGGCGGCTTTGCCCAGTGGTGTTGATGGAGAGAAACCTCCACTGGATGGGCAGAGCTGATCGTTGTCTCCACAGCCGTGCGACTTGCCATGCTCTGTGGTCTTTTCTATGGACTCTTTCCTCTTAAACTTCTCCTCAGGTGTGAGAGGACCTGCCTGGCTGTAAATCACTGCCAGGGTGCATTATTGTGTTGCCTCTTCTGGGCTGGATTCCGCAGGGGATGCCCAGCTTTCCCAGCTCCCAGCGGTACATCCTGGCTTTGGCAGCCCAGGCTGCAGCCTGCCAAGTCTTCTGCTCCAGCCCGGTCCCCAGCACTGAGCAAGGCGGTGGGAATCACACGCCACGTTACCGGCAGGGTTTTGAGCACGCTGTGTGGTTGTAACCAGATGAGCTGTGGTAAAGATTCCCCTTCTCTCCCTGCAACAGAACAGTCTTTCCTTGACCGTGACAGGCACAGAGAGACCGGTGAATATTTTAATACCCATGTACCATCCAAACTGCAAGACCAAGAAGTCCCAAGAAGAAGAGGGGAAATCCTTTGGAAAAAAAACCAGACTGTTTTACACTTTTATTAATGCTGCACCTAATTTGGTTTCCAAAAGGGTGTTTGTACATTAAATAGCAGCAAAAGTCCTCCAGCCTCAGCATGCACATACACACAGAGACTTGCCTAGAAACAACAACAAAACAAAATGAAGGCAGTTTGGAGGCATTTCCTGGGAAAAAGATTCATGATTCTGTTTCCATGGAAGCGACAGCACATCCCAAGTGGCAGTGAGAGCTGACAGAGCGCAGCTCGGAGAGTGGAAGTGCCATCTACTTCTTCCCAGCAGAGTAGGGGGGCAGAGGTGAGGGAATCACTTTTAAAAAGAATACAGAAAAATGGGAGAGGACAGATGGACATACAGTTAAATGGAAAGGCTGGAGATCTGGGTGGGTTCTCAGCTCTGCCATGAACTTCCTGTGTCCCTTTGGGCAACCTCCCGTAAGACATCGTCCAGCTCTGGCTGAAATCAGTAATTGATTTCTCTGGGCACTACACCAGAGCCGTGAGCATTCTGGGCAGTGTTCAGACTGGCTCCTCTGGCACCCAAGCGGTCTCTGATGGATCAAGTTCACTTCCAGTGTAGTTTGCTTGTTGATCATTTACACTCTCCTTAGGAATAAAGGACTCTCTTCACATTGTGTGGCTTCTGAGCTCCTCAAGACTAGTAGGGCTTTTAAGAGATGCCTGTTGAAATCTCTACAAAAAGTGTTTCTTAAATCCAGCACCAGCAACTTCACAGACCTGAGGACACGGCATCTTCAGGGAGGCCTTTCTTTGTCTTGGGATCAGTTCTGCTTTCTGATTCTTCACTTCCTTCAACCTGAAAAAGCATAGCTGGCTCAGATTTTTTCTGTAATGTTTTAAGGGCATAGAGAGCAGATTGCAACAAAAATCTGTTGTTTTACAGTATTTATTTTGTCATTGTTTTGGCTAAAGCTTGGTTTGCCTGCTCTTTAAACTTGGCCGTGGACCACTGGGACAAGGAACATGATGGAATCTTCATCTTTCCTCTTCTCCGTGGTATGGCTGAGTGGCTTTTTGGAGAACGTGCTTTGAAGCAGCAGGAGTTGGAGAGCTCAGAGCAAGGGCAGCTGGTGAAATTCTCCAGCCTGCGCTGTACAGGAGATTGGGCTAACTGATCTGATGGCGCTTGGTGACCTTAAAATTCAAGAAATAATTCTACAGGCTCCTGGGCCCATGCAAGGGCTTTTGCGGATCCCCACTAACGGTGGGGTCACACAAGGTCTGGCTACAAGGGCTTCCTTACGGCGTGAGAGTGAAGGCCAACGCACGTACTCACTGGTCAACGCGTTCATTAATACGACTGGAATTTCAGTCCTCGTTCACAGAGCTTTAACTACAGCTGCATAGACATAACCGGGGTGCAGGGCCCTACTCATGGGCAGGGCAAGCAGCTGCAGTGCTCTGGGTTGCTGGTTGTTGGGGTTTTTTTAAATGGTTTCTGGCAATGCATTACACTGAGGTAAGTGCTTTGTTTCTCCCTCAAGTGGCACTCAGCTCCCTGGGGTTTCCTTATGAATGCTCGAGGAGAACATGCGCTCGGGTTTGGTTTTGTTGTGTATGTACTGTACAAGCTTTTGGCTGTCTTTGCCAAAGGAAAAGACAGGTTACTGCTACTTAAAAGAAATATTTTTAATTGCATAGTATTGATTTTCCTTTTTGTTGGTGGAGCGTATGTTCTGCCCTTGATGGATGTAGTAGAATACGGGCTGGTTTATGCGGATAGGTTAGCACTGAAATAACAATGCAATTGAATGGGTTTGAAACCCGTTCACTTATTTTGGTGCAAGTTTGTCTGTCAGCCACCCGGAGTCTGGCTTTCCTTTGGATCGATTCGATGAGGTACCCCTCACAGAGCACTGTACTCTTTCTCTTCAGTTCTTCCACACAGATGTAACACCGTAGCAGCAGGATGCTGCCGTCGGTGTCTGAACTGGTACGGTGTCCTCATCTGTGGCCGCTGTAGTTTACGTGTTAGATTCCTTCTGCTGTTGCACTGGGGCTTTGAGCGGAGCAGGGCTAGGGGAGCTGGGCCTAGATTTCTGGGTTGCTAAGCCCTACAGACACCTCAAGGAAAAAAAGAGTCATTTTGTGAATGCTTGGATATAAAAAGGTTAATGTAGACCTGTAGCCTACAGAGTGTAACCCTTTCCTTTATCATTGCTCTTACGTGTCATGATAACGTGCAGTTCAGAGCTGGTAAAAGGCATATGTGTGTTGATACAGGACCTGGGAGTCCTAAAATTGTTTTCACATTTATATGTAAAGCAATTACTGATTATTTTTTTTTCTCTGCCTCGTAACCTGTGAAGTGGAGCAGACATACAGGAAGTCTTACTTTTTATTTCACTCTGGTAGACTTGTAAAGCACGCGGCTCTGGTGTACAGTGCAGCAAGAGTCAAATGAAACTGGAATTTTTTTTTTTTTATTGCATTACTTGTAGCCCCATAATGCAGGCAGATACCTCGAGGCTGGGGAAGGGGGTAAGTGAAAGAGCAGCATGTTCGGACAGCTGACTGTCCAATCAGCTCCGATAGCCATGCAGTCACGATGACCAGTGTCTCAGTCCTAACACACGTATGTTTCCCTCTACCTGGGTTGTTCTAACCTGTCAGATTCACGGCACTGGGGAATGCCATTTGATTTTTTTCACCAATTGTTACTTTGGAAACTGCTCAGTAAGACACTCCTCCAAGCCTATATGCTCTTCCATGAGGCCTAATTAATTCATCTGCAGAGCGTGTGGTTCTCTCCATGTTCATTCTGCAAAGGTGCTAAGTCTTGTAATCGGAGAGAAAGAACCGGAACAGATTTGTTTTCAAAGCCGGTTGAATCAGACCCAGCAGCTCTGCGCTGGAAAACGAGAGCTGATCGTGTAGACTAACAAGAGTGCTGAGGTCAGGACTATCCAGAGTCAAGCCCTCTCAGGCCTTGTTTTCCCCTGCAACAAGTGCTCTAGACTGACAAGCCACATCTGGACCTATTTGTTGCTCAGCTTTGTCTTGCTCAAGGAAGGTGTATGGATTTCTGCCCAAAAGTGGAAACTGAGGAAAGCCATGGAGTACATCGGTCATTGATAATCCATTACCTGCTGCCAGTCTGTGGCTCGTACTGATGCATGTGGATAGAGTGAAGTGAGCAGTGATGTCTGGCTGCATCTCCCATCTGTCTTGGGGCTTTATACTTGAGGTTCTACAGCCTGTCATCACAATTTTGCATGAAAAAAACGAGGAGGAATGAGGATCCTGGATGGCTGTGTGGAGTATGGAGCATCTGCTTTTGTTGGATCTGAATCGGCTTCTGTAAGGGTGGCTGCCCAGAGATTTCAGGGGTGGGTGGGACTGTGCACTGAGGATGGAATGCTGTGGTTTGACAATCATTTTTAAGGGCTAAGACGACTCTATGGAGATTTCATCTTTTGAAAGATATTGGTTTGATGTGATATCTCTGAGAGGTAGTTTCATACTTGGATCCACATCCTTTAGCATTCCTTGATTTGGGGACATCAATGATTTTTAAGGTTTTAAAGTCATAAACACTTCTGTACCAAAGACATAAAGCTGCTGGTGCAGGGTTTATTGTAGGGTCGAGGCCTAAGATGTTTGTTTATTTTCTGCAGAAGCTGGATGTGCTCTGCTCTGAAGTGCTTCGTTAGTCTGTAAGCTGTATGGCATCCTAAATAAATGTATTTAAATGTGATGAAAGGCACCCGATTAAACAAATTAGGTGGCAAAATACCTGAATATTTCAACTTCTCAGGCACCTTCTGACATCTGGACATGACTAGTTCAAGTGTATATGCCTGCTTTACTCTACCACATACAAAGGCGTTGTTGCACAAGTCCGCAACCTGGGGTGCCTTTTGGGGCAGGAGGTGGCAGGGAGAGGAAATGGTGGGAAGTGGGAGGCTGTACAGTAGCTCTACAAAGAGAGTCCACATTGTCAGGGTTATGGGTTTTAGAGATCTGCCTGACCAGGCAATTAGTTAATTTTTAAGGCTCAAGGCTTTAAAAAAATAAGAGAAAAGGCTGTTATTAACAATAATTTATTGTGGAAAAATATTTACATAGATAAAGTGGTTTCACTTGGCACGTTAGGACCGGGAATAAACTCCATCCCTTGTCCTGTAGCTCTCATATATTATTCATGCTTGCTGTTTGGCTCTTTTCATGCAAAGATCTCAAAGCATTTTGCAAATGAAGATGTAAATTGTTATCCTTATTTTGTACAGGAATAGCTTAGAGAAATGACTGCGCTGTAGGACCACCAGAGACCGGGAACTAAACCTGGGTCTCTGATGTCCCAGTCCGGTGCCTTTCCAACAGGGTTCTGAAGATGCCGTTTTTGTTAAGGGTGAAAAACACATTGGGATTAATTAACTCAGAGGAAAAAGCAAGGTGGAGAGGTTACTGGCAGGGAAAGAAAAAGGAAACACAATGCCAAACTTTGAGACAGAGAAAGCAGATGTTGGGTAAGGGGTAAGTGAGGAGATTTTGCTCTGTGGCTGGAGTGGACTAGCCCGGTAGAAGCTGCCAGGGGCAGGGGTACGCAGTGCGTGGGCTCTGGTTCTCAGTGCTGGCAGGTCCTGTTCAGGGAGCGGGACAGGACTTCCAGAAGCAGCTGTGTCCATCGCTTTTTCAAAGCACTGCAGACATTTAACCTGCAGCCCTTTAATATGCGAAGGGGCAGAGGCGCCCAACTTGGTTTTGTCCTTTTGTAATTAACACAAATATCTAACTAACTTTGCAAATGGGAGAATTCACACTTCAATGCCTTATGAGGCTGCTGTTAAAATACGACCCCTTGTCCTTGTGCTCATTTGCAAATCACCTGACACACACTCTGTGTACAAATGATGCTAATGGTGCTGCCTCTGAGTATTCATAATATGCCCGTCCAGGTGACAACATACCTTAAGTTCCAGAGACTAAAAATGTCACTCTGGGCTGGGAAAAATGTTTGATTTCATTCCAGGCATAAAGTAACAAATTGCCTCTAATGGCAGCATCACCAGAACCAGGCCTCCCTCGCTTTCACATGTCGCTTTCAAGTGCCTCGTTGATATTTTTATGGATTTCTATTATACAGCTTGTTATGCAGCAAGAACAACCATGCCAGGTTCTTGGGGATCAGCGTGCGGGAGGGCTACGCTATAATAAGAACTCATACACTTGTGGTTTTAATATCTTTTACTTCAAAGCAAGGGGTTGATGTGATCTTTCATCATCTCAGCTGTTGTTTACCAGCTTCCTACAGATGCTGTTTGAACTAACAAACCCCACATTTCCTGGTTGGAGTGAGTAATTCCCTCGGTAGTTGCAATCCGTTCACTTGGAGGCTTAGGAGTCCTGATTGAATGATGCCACTAACAAGAAGGGGATAAACCATTTAAACGTTCAGTATCACCTTTCAGTCAAATAATAACTGGCCAAATTAGTTTGGCTTAGCTTCTCAGCCCTGCTCCTTATTTACTGCTTCGAGAGAAAACGACCAACAAGTCCAGGGCTGCGTTTGAGGTCAATTTACTGCAGGTATCAGAAGCAGACAGACGTGTTCCTGACACAAGGGCTTCTCTTTGGCACTGCTCTGTGAACAGAGGTTTGTTTCCTAGCAGTCTTTTAAATAGCTGAAATCTAGAAATTACAGGTGAGGAAAGAGCTGCGAGGTCATCTGTTCTGAGAAGATCAGAGCAAGGTCTTTAGTGCCTGTGATTATAGTGTCTGAGTATCTGTAATGGAGAAACTAGCAGCAGTCTCAGACAGGTTCCCCTCTTTTTCCCTCTACCTTCTCCTTTTTTTCCCCTTTTCCTCAGCCCATCAGCAGAGCAGACCTGCTACAGAAGCTGGTGAAACTTTCAAATCACTAAATAAGTATATGGTGATAAAAAAGGGCTGAGGCATTCGTGTGCCACGTTGGCTCTTCAAGCAGGTGCTGCCTTGCCTCGCAGTGAACAGGATAGTGGCCAGCCAGGACCTCTCTGCCCGTCACGGATGGCTGAAAGCCCGTTCCAATCTCCTTGTGTGCTTCTAAGTGTGTATATACCTGTGTTTAGATAATGTGAGTCCCATGAAGATGTGAGTCAGGAATTGTGTGACAGTCTCTGGAGTGTAACTGCTGAAGGGCCCCAATTCCCTTTGGCTCTTCTCAGCATACTTCTGGAGCCCCTGAAGACTCCTCTCCTCTTTTTTCAAGCACTTAGGTGGAAAATCGTAGGCTCAGACACCACTTAGGCACAGCCAGCTGAAGATGCCCCATTTTGGGTGCCACCAGGTTTCAATCAATACTTTATGTTCTTAGACTCTTGTCTCCAGTGCAATTTTGCTGAACAAAAGTTTAATTGACCTGAAAGCAACTCAACGGATTTTCAAAGCCATCAGTGCAGCCGGCAAAATAAACATTCTGTAGGGCAACTTCCATGTTACTTCTATGCTGACTTTCCGTTTTCTTCCCCTGCCAAACAGCCACCTCTTAGAGGTGAAGGCAGAACCACCTTCTTGGAGTCTACTCTGCTTTCAATATTCCCTACTAAAACAGCATCCTAAAATGAAAAGAAATTTTTCTAAGAAGTGTATTTGGGAAAATGATGGAGAGTCTTGTTTCATACAGATCCAAGAATAATTTTTCCCCTGTTCAGGTTGCTTGGCTATTTAGTCTGCATCAGAGGCATGGGACCTTTATCAATCAAAGAGCCACTTTGTCATTAAATGGCATCTGTGAGTCGCACTGAGAGTAAACTCCACATAGAATCTCTGAAATAAGGGTCTGATTCTCAGTTACACTAAGGCTCCTTTGTGCGCCTACAGTGGCATAAGGGCCCCCAAGACTTTATTTTGTATCAGATCTTTCATAAAATCTATTCACCCAAAGTGCTTTAGGGTTAAAATTAATTCAGTTAATGAGTTAAATAACTGCCAAGGGAGAGAGAAATTAAGAGTCATGGGCAAGGGGGAAAAGAGATGCTTCCAGCTGAGTTCAGAAGAGAGTGTGAATGAGTTGAAGGGGAAAAGAGATGCAAAGAAGATGCGCTGATGGGCAAGAGCTGCAGAGGAGAAAGCCTTTATGCCCTGGGGGTCAAATTATATGAAGGCAGGAGGAAGAGCCCTCTTTGTGCAGGAGAATTGCTACCAATGGCAGTTGATTTCACAAAAATTGCAGAGGTAGCAACGCAAGATAAGATTTTCCCTTGCTGTAGCTGGTTTCTGTGAAGTCTGCACAGGTTGTACAGATGTTCATCTTTTGGTGTTTGTTTATATTGAAATAGAAATTACTCATGGAATAGATTCCTACTACATTAGGCATTTTAGGAAAGAAAAGGCAGTCTCTGACTAGGTCTTTTGACTCCCGGGATCATTCGGGCCAGGCAGAACTGTAGCTGTTCCAGCTCCAGTGAAGAGAGTATCCTATCGGTAAATTCTCCCTGATCTCATCAAAGCCAGGGCTGCGTGGAGGGTCTGCCTCCGAGGAACCTGGAAGAGTGTTGGGTAGTGCACGCTTGCTGCTCTGAAAAGAGCTTACTAACTGGTACTACTTTGCATAAACGTGGATAATTATTTCCTTCTATTTAAATGTTATTTTTCTCCTCTTTCTTATCTTCTGACAGTTGTTTCTATAGATAAATCACTTCTTGCAAACAAAAAAGAAGTCAAGCACGTGTAAATTTTGCATTTCTCTTAATTTTTAAGAAGGAAAATTTCACTATCCCCATAATAGCAGTAATTTTATTTATAAGTCTTTTTAACCAGAAGTGCAAAACTTAGCTGGGCACAGAATTATATGGACAGGCACCTAGAAGACGCTACAAAACATTTTAATCATGCTGAGCACCACATCTTGAAACTTTACAGGAGATTGTAGAGTTTATGTATCTCTCCTGTGTTCCTCCTTCAGTGAAATCTTGGAAGGAACTGCTGGGTCGTGTGGCACTGGAAGCACCACACCAGTGGCCACCCTGAACTTGGAATGGGCTTAATTAGCTTTGTTTCAGAAAGGTGGATAAATCAACTTCACCTGCATCTACCTTCCCCTTGTCTTTAGCAAGCCTTTCATTAATATTAGTTGGGCTCCTCTGGATCTGAATCTACCAACGGTCTAGACAGGGAAAGCTTGAACAGATGTTTTCCAAGTGAGCCACTCTTGCCCGGTTTTAATAGAACATCTAACTTCCTGCAAGGCAGGAGTTCATCTTAAGTGGCTCTGGACCTAAAAGAAGCTGTGCTAAATCAGGCTTTAAACAACTCCCAGTTCCTAGCATGGTCAGACTGATGGCGTTCTTCACGCTTTAAAAAGCCTCTGAGGCTCACAAACAGCAGTTTTACATTTAAAATTTAGATACTAACAGCCTTGATTCATTTCCCCCCGTTTTATATCATTGCTCTATCACGGTATGATTGTAGTGCAAGAAGGTGCCTTGGAAGCTTGGAGAATAGTAAATGCAGACCTGGCTTTGCTCAGCAGAACTTGTTCAGGGCTTTACAAGAAATTTTCAGACAAACTCATTTGACAAAAGTTGGTTTAAAAAGAAAAAAATCCCACAAAACCCCAAAAGCTCAAGTGCCTTATTTGAGCAACGTAACTCAAACACGTCCTGGATATTCTCTTAACCAGGGTATAGTCAGCCTTTGGGTGATGTAAGGGGGAATTTGCCCTCACTTAATGTTTGCTCTGTGTGAAGTTTGCTGTTATGTCCCAAGTTTACTGGGAGCTCTTTAAATCAAGTCGGTGCGAATGGATAGTGAGAGAGTGAACTGTGAGCTTTATTGATTGTATCTACACAGCATGGGGCTGGAAAACACCTCCCTTTACGTGTGGGTGGGTTCAGTGTAAAACACTCTGCAAGGTTCTCCTGAGACACATTTCTTCCAAAGTCCCACTCGGAAATTTGGGGGAAGGATTCCCAGGGCACTGTGTCTTGCAGGTTCTGCTTGAGCAGGTCCTGTAAAAGAGCTCTGGGTAGGACAGACAGCCACAGGGGTTTCCTGCAGACCCTAGAGCTGGAAAAGGCTCATATTTCCAAAAGTCCTTTTGTGAACCCAGAGGCAAGATTTGGATTTAAGAGGTTGAGCTTGTGCCAGTTTGCCGGGTCTAAGACTAGAACTGGGTGCCTGTTTTGAGGGAAAAGAACAGATAATTCTTTTGGACTCTGTAGTCAGTGCTGACACACTGATCTCTCCCATATGCTCTTGGTTCTCCTCGTGAATGCAGCTCTGGTCTCCGTGGACAGGGATGAAAATACAAACCTCCTTAAAACAGGGTCTGCCTCTAGTCTGTTGTTTTTGGATTCTTGCTCATCCCTCTGTTTGCTTTGGACATACCTAGAATCACAAAGAGTGAGCCTAAGCGAATTTCTCTGCAAGCCTCATTTTCTTCTCATCTGCGAAACAGGGTAGATAATTTCTGCCTTACAGGCATGTAAATTTTAATAGTTTAGTCCCCAGTTCAGCAAAGCACTTGAGCACATTCTGCTGGAGTAAATGGGATTTTAATTCTGTGATTACATTGTTTGGTGAACCAGGGCCACTATAAAACACTTCGACATCACTGGGATTAGAGGTGTTACAGGATGGTAAGGTGTCACTATTGCTATTTTGCAGTGACATAAACAGCGGTGATATTTTTTTTTTCCCTCCCTCCAACAAGTATTAGGTGAGGTTTGGGTCATCTTAAGCATCCATTTTAGCTCTGGCAAACAGCCAGAATCACTAAGGAATAGCGGTTTGGCTGGTGGGTTTGGGTTTGTTTGGGTTTTTTAAAAGCAGTAACTGGGAGGCCTAATGCGCTTTTCTGGACTTTGCAGCTTCGGTTCCTTTCTGTAAGTGCTTGAATCCACAGTTCTTAGAAACGTGCATCTGGCAGAGACTGCCGTTAATTTGGGATTAGGAGTTCTTAATCTAGCCTGTTGCTGATTGTGTATAAATAATCTTAAAATATAGATGGTATCTGTAAAGGGCCAAACCTGAAGCTTAGAGAACCACACCAGTCCAGCTCTTTGCCTCAGTAGCTAAAGTATTTTCTGTGTTCTGCAACTGCAACATCCACAGCTGCCTTGTTTCTAAACTCAGAGCTGCCAGATGCAGAGCAGGGGAACAGCACCCACAGGGCATGAATCCAAGAGGTGCCCAGAAAGGGGAGGAGGAGGCTGCAAAGGAGAAGGCAGTGGCGAGGCAGCTTGTTTCTATCACCTCCGAGAGCTGACTGCGAGCTTATCACACACGGCACAATGCGCAGTTGTCTAGACAATCATCTAATTGTCATTACTCAGTAAGTAGCAGCTCTGGTGACATTCCAGACCTTGACCTCTGCCCTGTCCAGCGCCAAAAAAGTGCCCTTAGGAATCATGTAACACTGGGTATTAAAGTTGGTTGGAAAAGGCCATGGGGTCAACCTACTGTGGAGTTTCAGCAACAACGCTGAATATAGCCGACTCTCCCTCCTTCCTCTCGAGACCCGGGCTGCTTGTGTGAGGGCGTTGGTATGATCCCTGCGCTAACCAGGAGGTGAGGCTGTGCTCGAACCACTTGGGGCTGGGCTGGGAAGGAATGATGTGCAAAGTCTAAGGCCACTGAGGCTTCCCATCCCTCTTTTGATAAAGAGCTTGGGCAATCCTTGCCCTTGGTCAAGAAACATGCTTCTGAATGTTCTAGTTGGACACTGTGGCTTGGGATGTCAGGGCATAACTCTGCAGAGAGACTGCTAGCTAGAGCACCAGGGTTCTGCGTGTGCAGCATGGTGAATGTCAACGGTGGCTGTGGTTCGGAGGTTCAGGAGACAGGAATTGGAGTGCCAGCTGCTGCCGAAAACCTGTGCAAACATGCCGGGTGACGGTGAGGGAATAGGCTAGAAAAGTTTGTGATCACACTAGGAAACATCTGGGCATTTGGGAAATCTTCTGCAAATCCTTTGTCTCCTAAAGGGACCTTGTGCCCGCCCTGGTCCACAGAGCGGCCGCTGGAAATGCGGTGCCTTGGCACGCTGCAAGGGGAGCCCCTGAGCTTATGAACTGGGGGTCCGTTCTGGGAGATAACGACGCGTATTGATAGTTTCAGCTAGGCCTCACCTGAGAGATGTCCTGCGATCCGTCCCCAGGTTAAACTGCGTATCTGTGGTTTAACAGCAGCAGTTCCTACCGGATGGCTTCGATCGGATGAAGTATTCAAGTTAAGTCTTTTAAATAATGAATTTGTCTGAGCTTTTACGTGGAGTAAATGTACGGAAATTCTTCCTGAACCCTCCAAGTGGTGTAAACTGAAGTCACCGTTACAGTCAGTGGAGCTCTGCCAGTTTACTCCAGTTAAAGACCTGGCTTTCTATTCCCGGGCATGTTTAAGGTGTTACTGCGCAAATGACTGCAAAAATTATTGCTGAAAGGTTTTACACTCCAAGGCAGATCAGGTATCCGGCCCAGGGAGGGTGCAGCCATCGCTGCAGAAGGAAATAAAGGAGAGAAAATTGTGAAGTGTTAACTGATATTTTTAGAAGCTTTATAATGACAGGTCACATTCCCAAGGACTGTAAAGTGGCAAATCTAACACCAATTATTCAAGAGGGGCAAAAAGATACAGCAGCAATTACGCTTTAACACCAGTTGTGGGAAACATATTAGAAACATTTGATGGGGTTTGGGAAGTGAACAGCTTGGAAAGTGTAATTTGATTAGAGATGGCCAACGTGGGCTTTTGATGTGGGTTTTAACTAACTTTGGATTCTTCTGAAGTACTGCTGCCGTGGGAGGTCATGGATCTTGATTGGACGGCGTGTACTTGTGCTATGTTTTTGAAGTGGCAAACTGGGATGCAACTCAGAGCTGCCCTTAATTTCGTTGAGCTCTGCTGCTGAGCCAATTGAAATGTGTTTAAATGAGGGGATTGATGAGTCCTCTTAGCCAGGCAGGGCGGTGAAAGACAGATTTTGTCTGAAGAAGTGAAATGAAGTGCTTTTTTGCCTTTACTTCCTGAAAGTCCTAGAAGACCATCACATGCAGGAAAAAGCGGAAATTGGCCCAGCTGGCCTCCCGTGCAAAGCCCTCTCCCCTCCAGGAAGCTGCTCCAGGGAGCGTTCCCTCGAATGAGCTTTTCTAGGTGCTCTCTTGAGGGCATGCAGAGATCAGAGCGGTACAGCTGGATCAGGGGGTCTTTGCCTAGGCACCCGAATCCTCTGTGGTGTGGACAGTCTGAAAAGGAGATGTTGATGTTCTTTGTGTTGCCTTTTGAAATTGTGGGCTGCAGGTCAGGGAGTGTCTCTCATGGGTTCAGCCCTTGCCTTGGCCACCGGGGCTGTGAACGTGGCCAGGTCTCTGTGCTCTGGGCTCTTGTTGCCTCTGTGATAAACAGGGGGCTGGGACAGCCGCCTACCACGTGACGTTCAGCAGCCAGCACACGATGTCCCTGGTCTCAAAGTCCCCAAGGCCCCTTGATGCTACTGGATAAAAGAGACTAATATTAATAATAATAAAAACAGCTTTAAAGAAAGAAACAGATGTAGGATTATACTCCTCAGCTACCAAAAACCAACTTAGGAGCTGGTACAGGGTTTATTTACTTTTAAAAAGTTGTATTTCAGAAGAGATTTGCTGGTAATTTTAGGGATAAGACCAGAAGTGAGGTTACTAAGCTGTGTCTTAAGCTAAATAATTAACTAAACTGTTTTCTGTTCTCAAAGTATGAAGCATCGTAAGTACTGTTAGCTAACACCTCTGAGTTCGGGGGGTTTGGATGTGATGGTTTCAAAAGCACTCGCATGTTTCAGGATTTTTAGTTATGTAGGTGCGCTTGAGAATTTCTCTTCCCACTATTGTCTTTGATATGTTGCGGAACTGTATATATTTTAGCTTGTTTTTTCTGAAAGCAGAGGATGTCCTGAGCAGGGAGGTAGTGGTGTCACCCCCTTTAGAAGGGCTTGAGTCTGTTTGAGGCCAATAAATGGAGCATATGCTCTTAATGCAGACAAATACAAAGTGCCAGGTCTTGGGGCCACACGCCAGAAGGGAGAGTCCTCGTGCGGTGGAAGGGCCGTGCAGCATACTGATCAGGGAGGGGACCTGGGGGCCGGGGCAGCGCAGGCTTCAAGCCATCGTGCCATCATATTGCTGCAGATGAAAAAAAGTGACATGGGGAAAGCATCAATAGGAAGGAGAAAACCCAAATTAAATGGATGATCACTTCATTGTTCCGTTTCTTTGGAGAGGCTTCAAAAATAAGCTTGCTTCTTCCTAGGGAGCAAAACATTTGCTCTCTTTGGGAGACACGGACTCCCACCAGAGCGCTGATTCCTCTGGCTGCTTCTGGTGTTTGTGACCGGGGACAGGCTGGTGCAGATGAAATCATTTCCCCTCAGGAAACAGAGGCCAGAGGCCTTCTGGAGACAAATGGAAGCGTTCACAATTACTAAAGGGCCCGAAATGGTGGCAGTAATAAGAAAAGCCGACCTGAATGCTTGAGGGTTGGGCCTCAGCTGGGGTCGGTTGGCAAGGAGCCTCCTCTGGCACCGACCGAGAGCCGGGACCCAAACTCCACGCTCTGAAATGGCCTTTGGTCCTTCGCTCACAGAACGCCGTGGGTGCGAGGGCTTGCAACTGCTCCCAAATGGGTTAAGGACAAAGTAGTGTGGCTCCTGCTCCTGACTCCACCGGCCGGCAGCGGACGTACTGTTAACGTCTCTTAACTGCAGCTCCGCAGTTTCAGGTTTCCCACTGAAGTGGAATGAAGTATTTCCTGCCGGTGGAAAGTGCCTGCCTGTTGTGAGCCATAAAGACGTGTCCTAGGAAAGGGATGGCACTGGCGTGTAATGACAGTCCATAGGACTTGTCCCACTTAATGAGGTTATGCCAAGATAAAGGTCTTTAAATTTTGGGTGATGAAAGATGAATCCTCATCCTCAAAAAGAAAAGAGCGAACGCAAAATGGAAGGGAGGCTGGGAGGGCAGTGAGGGATCAGTACAACTGCTGCGGACTTGATCTCCTCCACGGGTCGAGTCGCTTAACCTCGGTTTTTCCCTTATGCTGCTCTCTCTTCACAAGGAATAATAAGTAGTCATCTTCTTCCAGAAATGCTGAGTGGTGCTTCCGTGAGAGACGCCGCCTTGGGTGTGGAGCGATGAACGGGGTTCGGAACACACAGGGAAACACGTGCACCTTGGCTCTGCTCTCTGTGTCTGTGTGCGCAAAGCGGTTTGTGTCTTGGCAGCCCTGGAGAACCTCCAGTGACAGTCGGTGCTTTTGACCCCCGAAATGGAAACCTAATATTCAAACTGTGTGTATTACTATTTTTAATGTATGGTAATGTTGCCTGAGTAGATTCTAATGTAAATTTTGGTTTGTGTGTATATTCTGATCTCGTTAAGGCAAGGTTGTTGGACATGATTTAGCCAATCCCTACGCCAAGGAACCAGTGAGGGACGGTTACAAGGGGACAAAGGGAAACTGAGGCACGTGGAGCAGGGAGCGCTGTTAGCCTGTCACATGCAGCAGGTCTCTTGGTGATGGCCAGCAAACAGCCTTGGTCCGCAGTTGATGGTGTGTGCTCTCCACTGGATCAAAAATACAATTGTTGGTTGTGCAGAATCGCCCACTTAGGAAGGGAATAACTGGAATACTGGATCCAGAATCCACAGATTCCATCTTCTAATTCAAAATGCTTCTTCAGTTCAGTTGTAAACTCTTTGGGGCCAATGATTGCCTTCTGTTTTCCCTGATTATAATCACCTTAACACAACAGAGTCGTGCTCCCTGGCTGGCTTCCCTAGGTGCTGCTTCAGTGCCAGCACTAACTACGCTGGATCACCAGGTCCTGCCAGGAAATGGTTGGGAGGCACTGCGCAACCGTGTGCTTATGTTATTGTAAACAGAATTGTTTACTCATTATCTTTAGAAAGGTTTGGGTCATTGTGGATGAAAGTGAAACAAGATATAAGCCTGCAATGACATGCATAAATAGATAATTAAGTATATTTCCTTTCCATATGGAGAGGATTAGCTTCCCTCCCCAGCAGGGAGCTGCTTTATTTGGTGCCTGCTCTGGTGTCCCTTTCTTTTTGACAGCTCACAGAGGTGCACGGAAAGGGAATTTCGCTCATTGGCTAATGAACATTGGAATAAGGGCTTGGAGGGCATGTGGACAAGAATAAGTGATTACCTGAGAAAACAGAAGTTTAGGGACCTTAAGGGCTGTCCTGTTATCCCGACTTCGCGTTGACCTTAAGTGGGCCCTATGGGATGGTATTGCCCACCTTAGCAAGAGTTACTGCTTAGTCATAAATCGAGACAGAGGGGAGAGAGACATGTCTGGTAAATGCTGAAGTGTCAGCAAAAGCTCCTTAACTCAGGTTTCATAACTTGAGAAATATTTTATCACCCTTGTGAGCCAAACCTCTGAAAAATCAATAGAACTTGAGAGTTGTGGTATTGATCTGAAAGGCTGCGTCGTATTGAAATATTCATGGCTCTGTGCGCGCGTGTGTGTACGAGTGGTTCTGGCACCAAGATGTAGGTAGCTTTCAGAGAGTGAAACATGCTCATTTTTCATTTAAACTAGATTAAGACTATTAGGTGACCTGCAAAGCATATACTTAAAAGGGAATGAATTTGTTTGCCTTACAACAAGGCTTCTTGACAGAGAGAAATGCTTTCTCATTATTATTATTTTTCTTAAATGACAAACTGTTGGGAGGAAGAAGTCAAGGGGATCTGATAAAATTAGCACCACGTTCTCTTGGGGATCTCTGGGCTTGCTTTGTTTGCAAAGCCAATTTGGACAGTGCGTCTTTGATCTTCACTTTCAGTATTTGAGCAGGCATGTTTAGTATCACTCATTTCACAGGAGATTTGGGATTCAAGTTTCTTCAACAATCTGAAAAGCAGTACATTAGAAGGGGAATTGTCTGCCAGTCGTCTTAGAATCTCAATACCCTTGATACTAATTTGATGTGATGCATTTCACCAGATGTGTCTACCTGAACAATGTTTTATGCCCAAGAGGTTTGTGCTACTGTAGAGTATTAAACTTGGCTGTTCCCCCCTCCTCCCTTCCCTTTTTCTTCCAAGAGCAATTGAAGGTACATCCATAATTTTAATCTGCATAGAGGTGTGACACGTTGCAAATATTTGGAGGAAGTTTGTATGTGTGTCAGGCAGGATTCCTGCAAGGAGTAGGACCGAACCCTGAAGAAAAGCACTGACAATAATGCTTCAAAAATATTTTAAGACACTGATGCTTTTATATAGGCTAATAGGTTAATGTACTCACTTCAACTCTAGGACCTGCCTTACTCCTCTCCTACGGTACCTCGGTCACTTCTGGGCTGTGGGCAGATCACTCAGGGGCCCGGTCCTTCAAAGCACTCAGGTGTTCAAGAGTCATTGATTTTCACGTGCATCAGAGCCGTTTCTGTAAAGCCACAGCAGGCAGATAGATACCCCGTGCTGCCCTGCCCTGCTGGACGCTGTGGGAGTTCAACAGCTGGGAGAGACTCTGGAAATGTGACTTCTTCAGACAGACCCACGATTACGGATGTAAAGGGGAAGGCTGAGGGGAGAAAGGAGAAATGGAAGAAAGAAAAGGTAACAATTATTCTGCGGGAAAAAAATATTTGCCGCATAGTCTGTGGTGGGCTGGAAATACCACTGTGGGAATAGGCACCCACCTAATCTTTACCAGAAAAGACATGTAATGCAGGATAGAAGGGTTTGTGCTGTGTGGGTGTGGAGTCCAGATCTGAGACGAAAGGGAGAATAAGGGCGATTAGAACTTCCTCCTTAATTTTCCATCACGTGAAAATTCACCTACGGTTAAAAATAGTTCTGTGAAATAAAAACAAGCACCCTGGAGAGGCATTACTTCAATCAGTGGCTCAAACTAAGCAGAAAACCAGGCTTTGTGCAGTGAGATTTGCTAGTACTGCTGAAGAGAAAGGGAGCAGTCCCTTCCTCTTTCATTCCCGCAGTCCACGGGAGCTGCGTGTCCCCAGGGAATGGGCTGCGAAACTACCTCGTGTTGGTTTAGGCATTTGACTCCTTCCTCTCCTTTAAAAATAGTAATAATAAAAAAAATAACCAGAAAAGTTACTGCTGAGTGGAGCTCGCTAGAAAAGGGAACCTCTGAACCGTGTGGCCAAATAACCTGGAGTCAATGACTGCAAACCCTGGTGTACGGTTCCAAACTGCGGCGCGCCTCGTGCTGGGAGTATGTACAGACCAGCTGCTGTTTGACCTGTGTTCAGCAGCACTGTGTGTCTGCTGGCGTGGTGGAGAGGCTGGAGAGTGGCACGTGTGACACGGGGCTTCCTTGAGTTAGGCTGGGAGGGCATCGTTTCGATGCACGAGTCTCATTTTTATCCACATTCCCATTAGAAAGCTTTCCTGTAGTAAGTGAAATGAAAGTAGGGAAACCCTGTACTTGCCATTCTTTATTTATTTGCATTCCTCAATGGCAAAGTAAACTGAATGTTTAAGCAACTGACATCAAAGATTTGATTTCTCTGAAGCTAAAAAGCCTATTAATCACAATTTTAAAGTGTTCTTTAATTACCCTGTAATAAAATGACACGCGCAGAGCGGGAGGAAAAATTGTGTACTTTTAGAGTTCCTCATGCTTGTTTGTGTTTCAAATCTCACCGGAAATCCCTGTTGATCCCTCTTGCTTCTGCTGCTTAATTCTATTCCACCACAGCTATTGTTTATGGTTCAGCGATGTTAACCGTGGTCCGCAGTGCTGACGCAAGGGGAAAGCGTGTGGGAAGAGCAGACCTGGTCTCTAAGCTGGTTTCTGGAGGGTATGTTAGCAATGGAAGCGTCATCTTCTGGCAGTTGTAGGAGCTGTGGAGAGCAGAGCTCATGTGGGGGTTGAAGGCAGTGGTGGTGTCAGACCCCTTTGCTCATCAGCGTGGTATTCAGGCTGGAGGGACCATTCCCATGTTGGAAGTTTGAGGAGCGCTGTGGTGCATCAGACTTGGAGTCTGTGGTGTGTGCTGGGAGAAGAGGACCCTGCATCCCTCTCTAAACAGCAAACTGGGAGATAAAGAACCAGTAGATGGTGCTCAAGATTACACAGCCCAGGCTTGAGTCCTGTAGGGCCGACACAGCTCCTTCCAGTCCTCACAGGTCTGCGATTCACCCTTGAAAATGGCCTCTGGATAGGAGCATCGAAAGGAGGTAAGCAAGAGACGCAGAGGTGGTTTTGGTGAACATTTTAAGGGATGTGAGCTGTCAAAACAAAAGAGCTATAAGGAAAAAGATGGTAAATCTTTGTTTATAACCTCTTTGCAAAGCTATGCATTTTGTAAAGGAAGAAAGAAGCAAAATCAAGGTGGACACCCAGCTCCTCCTCCTACCCTGAGATAGGTGTCGGGGTCATGGTGGCAAAGAAACACTTGGAAATAAGAAGCAAATCCAAACGACAACAAAGTCATAGGCCTTAGCAAAAATAATAGTCCCATAATGTTGACTAAAACTTTCCAGGGCCTTGAAACCCTCTGCAAGTTTCTAATACTTGAGATTAGTCATAAAACTGGGGCCATCTGTGGGCAGCAGGCTGCTCTGAACCCTGTCTCTCAGACAGTGTTCCTGACTCCTCCTCTTGCTGGCAGGAGAAATGGCTGGTGGCTGAGGTGGAGGGTGCCACGGTCCCCTCTTCTGCAGCTGATCTCGGCTGGGGTGTTTTGGGGTTGAATTCGCTGCTGTTGCAAAACTCAGCCAAGTGGGTAACGTTCGGAGTTGATCTGTTTCCAGACCCAGACAGTCGCTAATGAAACAGTTGCTGTTTTGTTGACAGAACATTAATTACTTGATCTTAGGACTTGGTAATTGCACGGGCCCCCTCTGTATACATCACTAATTACATTAGCAATTATATGGCATTTTAAAGACAAAGAAATGACTACAGCAATCGCAGCGTCAGAGGGACCCTGCTGCTAAATTTCAATCAAGTTCCTGCAATCTCAGTGAAGTGTTGAGCTAAGTCCTCCTCCACCCCAACCCTGCAGAAGCATCAGGCTATTGCAGTGTATTGCTGCAGCTGCGAACTCCAAACAGCCAGCAGAAAAGCAGAGGTGCTGCAGTTCCTCCGCACGGTTAGTTGTGTTCTGAAACCCGACCTGCAGCGGTCTCAAAAGCCGGCTTGCTGTTGGGAAATGGTTCTTCCTACTGTCAGCTCTGTTCATCCTCAACAGAATGAAGAGTCCTCTCTTGGAAGATCATGACTTAGATTAAACATAGTCACAATTTAAAGATGCTCTTCAATGCCCTTCTGAAAAGCTGCGTGATATTCTTAAGGATCTTCCTTTGCAAATTAATAGGCCAGAAAGTTATTTAAAAGCTAAAATTACTGTGCCTCCACAAATTGGAGATTTGCAGACCTTCAAAACTGGAGTAGCTGTATCCTGAGAACTGGCAATACAGTGTTTGTACAGCCACCGTTATTTATGGCAAAATGTAGAGAGGCTCCTTTATTCTGACCAAGAGCTGTAAGATCCCATCATTTAAATAAGCAGCACCCTTACGGTACGGTACGGAAATACTGTGCAGAAGGACAGTTCCTGCTGCCACTGCCTTTTCCCGCCCCAGCTGCCTGCACGTTCTGTCTCCTAACTCAGCCAGGCGTACCGTACAGCCTTTGGGTCAGGAGGTGTTTCCTTTACTTGTCTATACGCTGCCCTCCATGGTGGGGTGGATTCTGAAGCTCTCACGCTGTTGTAAGTGGAGTGATCTGTGCGCGTTTGGGTGCTGTGCTGGGATGAATGTGAACATAAAAGAAATCCAAGGCTCATAGATATTTTTTTTCCACTTTGTAGCTGTGCTTCTGGTTTGCACGCCAGAGGGGAAAGTAATTATATGGCCAGATCGATAGTTGGCATAAACTGGTACAAGTCTCCTGACTCCGGTTTATGACAGCTGAGGATCCGACCCATGTCTTGTCAAGTCCTGAGCTTGTAAACAGGGAGAGGTGGTATTAGTGCCGACAGACGCTCTCCTGCACTCGTGCTAGCGGTTGCTTCCCCCGTTCCACCTTCCCCTCCCTTTGCACTGCTCCTCAAGGGCTGTTCCTATACGCAGATCCTGGCCAGTTCTTCCCAGAATCACGTTCATTACAACCTTGATCCAGCATAAAGGTGGGGTTGAAGCTGCCACTGGTTTTACTGGTGGCAAGACAGCTGACACCTCATTGCAGAGACGGTTACCAGCTTGTATTCGCAACTGGGAAGTGGCAGCTTCTGTGACCACGCTGGCCTGAGTTTGAGGACAGACAAAAATGAGCTGGGGTGGGTTTCCCCCAGTACGCGTGCTGTACACCTTGCAGAAGACTAGCAACAGAAAGGCGTGCTCCATCCGCATCCCCCAGGAAAAGAAACCGGCGCCAGGCAGGCTTGTGTCTTGTCCTTGCCCTGCCTTTTTCTGTTTGGCTGTGACATTGCACAAGCACAAAGGAAGCGGGACAGCAGATCTGATTTCCCCTTCCCCCCTCCCCCTTGTAGTGCTTCCCCCAACCTTCTTCTGTTCCCTCCATGGGACAGGATTTTGGTGCCTTCCCCTTCGGGAGGGGGAAGCGTTGGGTTTCCTGCTTCCCCTTATCTACGCTGGGGTTTGCTCCGTTTCTGTTTGGCTGTGACATTGCACAAGCACAAAGGAAGCGGGACAGCAGATCTGATTTCCCCTTCCCCCCTCCCCCTTGTAGTGCTTCCCCCAACCTTCTTCTGTTCCCTCCATGGGACAGGATTTTGGTGCCTTCCCCTTCGGGAGGGGGAAGCGTTGGGTTTCCTGCTTCCCCTTATCTACGCTGGGGTTTGCTCCGCACTGTCTGT
>NW_010400875.1:51354-57879 GCF_000710305.1 Buceros rhinoceros silvestris | reverse complement strand
ACCCGCTGCCGTGGCCACCAGCTGTCTGTTTAATCCAGTCCTGCAAGCAGAGTTAATGAGACATTCCTACTTAAATAACCCGGTGCGATTAGAGCCTCAGATCTTTGCACCTCAACAGCTGTGTGTTGTCACCGAGATAAATATTTTAACTGGTCTGGCAATTCCCTGGCTGCCCCGTGTAAGTGGTTGAAGGAGTGGCTATTGTTTCACCAGTTCTTAAAGGGAAATTCAAGTTCTGACAAAACAGCCCTCTGGAAAGGAGCTGTAAAGGGAGAGAGGAAGGTGGCAGGGAAGCTGCTCTTCTAGAAGGCCTTTCTTAACCAGGGCATCGAGCAGGCGGCTGCACAGCCATACCCCGCTGTAATCTCAATCTTGCCACCCCCAGAAAGGTGCGACCCGGCCCAGGGGTGTCGTCCGCTTTGTCACCCAGCTGTGGAAGGCAGGGGGCAGAACAGCCATTCCCGCCTCAGCCCGTGACCAGCATCATCTGGATCTGGCTCTACCAATCGTGGGTGGACAGACGAGCGTGAAGGCTTGGTTTGAAAAACTGGCAGATAGCATTTAATTACCCTTTTTTTTAAGTGTTATTGCTGTAACAGAACGTTGAGTGACCCATTAGGGTGGTAAAGAATAAAGCACATGGAATACTCTGCAAGTAAGATAATCCCCCCCCTTGTTTACAGTACAAAAATTTTATTTTTTGTTAGGATAATTTAAAGTTTAAAACTGAAGTAGACATATTCATTTTACAAACAAGATATTCTTCCATAAGTAGGACCATTAAAAACAGTAAACAAAAAAAGCTATCTTTACAAAAGCTCTGTGCATAGCAACTTCATACCGTATATAACTGACAAAGCAAAAACCCCAAAAAACGACCAACCCCAAAACTATACAGGAGGGAGAAACGAGGCCGTACGTTACAGACGGGGGAGAATGGGCGCTGGAAACCATGCATGTTGGGAGTGTGCAAAGAAAGGGGGGAGTGAGATGCGATACCGAGACAAATAATGGAAAAACCCAAACTCTTCCAAGTCATGAGAAAATTCGTTGTTACTTATCGCAACGCTTTCACCTCTCCAGTGGCGAAAAGGAAAGCTGGGGGGGAATGTTAAACAGCAATCACCAAAAGGGGACAGATCTGCTTCTTACACTGAAAGAATCCTTACATGTAAATTTTTACATTACTGCTTTTCCTTTTTTTGGGGTGCTTTGCCACTGCCAAAGTCCTTCTTCCATGGTCAAGGATTTTGGATTGTATTTATTTACACACATTTTTCTTCATAAAGCTGCCAGTAAGTTCTACGCTCACCTTGAGTACAAGATTTCCATGCATGAGCAAGATCTGTGTTCTAGACCATTTCTGTGTGTAATTTTGTTTGTTTGGCTCAAACCAAAGCAGACGTTTCCCATGTTCCATCAGCACAGACAGCTATGCTCGTTTCTCTACGTCCTTGTTCTGGGGAGGTTTTCTTTGTCACTTGGACTCACGGCTCTCCCACCTGAGCACCCGGGTGGAGCTAATAAAATTGAGTGAAGTGGGAAAGGAATGCTGAGCATTTCAGAACTTTTCCTTTTTTCAGCCAGCCTGAATCTTCCCGAGACTTCAGCGATCTCTTTTATGTGCCCGTGCTGACTAAGCAATAATAGCAAAGAAGGGTTGACAATTAACAGAACAGCTTTTTCCATTAAATGTCTCAATTTTTTTTTAATTGGAAACTTCCCTGATGGAGATTTCTGTAACAAAAAGCTTATTTGTTAGAAAGTGGGAGGAGTTAGGGTAACAGGCTGCTGCTCTTCAGCATGCGGTCGAGAAATTCTGATCTATCTGGAATATTTGCTGGGTGTAGAATTTTGGGTCTGAGCAGAGATAATAGAATTTAAAAGTTGTCTGCACAGTGAAGGGTGGGGGAAAAATCCACCATCTTTATGCTTTAGAGCTGTCTGGGGGTTTTTAGTAGGTCACAATGAGGGGGGAAGGGAGATCTGAGAAAAGCGTGGCCCATCCAGGTAGTTTTTTGACATCTAGGACTCAATGTAATGTTCACTGAAATTTATGGAAGTTTTATCCCAGCTCTCCAATATCCTCAATTCTATTTTTTCTCTGTCCATGCAGAATTCCAAACAGGAATTTGGCCATCCCACTCTTAGCCTTGCTGGGCTGTTGGTACCTCTGAATGAATGAAATATCTAGTGTTTGGTTCGTTGTGTTCTGAATAACGCTGATCAGGTTGGTGTGCCCTGCTGGGTTATCAAAGGTGACCGTCCCACAGCACAGTTACCGCTCCAGACTTCTTACCCCGCCCCCCGCCCCGTTCTTTCCTATTTCAGAGATCTCTTGGCTTCAAGGCTGGTTGCCTCCCTGCCCCCCAGCGCCTGCTACCCCTTGATGGCACCCAGGGCACGCAGAGAGCCTGCAGCGGCAAGGAACTTGCAGCCCTGACTAACAGTGAGTTACTGTATTTCGCCTTTTCTGGAATACAGACACTTTCATAGCCTCACTGTAAGACCCTGACTATAGTCACACATTCCCACCACATGTCTCTTTAAATTTCCTTCTAATTGCCATTTTAGCTGATGTGATAAGCTGCACCTTGAGTTTCAGGAAACACTGAACCCCCTCCACCTATTAAAACTGAATTCAGCAGCATTGAAAAGGCACCTAACGAAGCCCCTACCAAAACCTCCTGGCACAGTCGTGAGTACCTTGCTGCTTCCCAGCAGGGGTACGGCCTTCAGGGGTGACAGGAGGAGCCCAGCTGCAGTGTCTGCCCAGTCCCCTGGCCCCTCTGCTGGGCTGCCTTCTGGTTAAGAAACCTGTTGGCATGTACTAAATACGTTTCCGCTGCACTATGGAAATGGAGCTTCGGGCAGGACCTACTCGCCGGAGTTGGCCCCGGAAGCGGGCTGACAGCAGACAGCTTCCTGCACTGGGCTGTCGACAGGAATGATGTGACCTGCCGTAAAACACACTCCTGTGCCAGAAGCCTGTCCGTGAGGTGAGGGTCTATCAAGACACACAGGCACCACCACGCCGCGTGCTCATGGACCACTGCAGCTGGATTTGAAGCGTGGGTCTAGACAGGGGCTTTCTAGCCTGTCACTAATCCAGATTAGCTCCTCAGCAGCTCCAGATTCCCCCAGCCATGCGGGTTGTCACAGTTGTTCACCATCCCGAGTCCAGCACTGAAGGGAACGCCTCCTACCATACCCAAGGGTCACCAAGAATGCAACTGTACTCACCCATCGATACAGCTGCGGGGCAAATGGACAGGTACAGTTCCAGGGGCCATATATTAAGGGTTTATTTATTAACATAAAGATGTTACCATTGGAACAACTATTCATGCAGCTCTGAACCGTGTGTATTTTAGTGGGGTGTAAGTAGTGCGGCTGATTTTATTTTTTTTTTCTCTAAAAATGGCCTTCCAACAATTGAACTCTTTCAAGTGAGCCCTGGTTTAGTCAGATAACTAGTGATTTTTTTTTCATCAAACTTGTTCTCACCTTCCAATTTCAGGACAGGAGATACAAACAAGAACTAAACTTTTTTTTTTAATGCTAAAATGCAGAAAAATTCAAAGCAATTGATTACTTCTGTGAACTTCAATATATAAATGGAAAATACTTACCATTTTTAATGACTCAGGATAAAAGTGCATAAATTATTCAAATACATATTTACCCTTTATAAATGCACCCTTATATGAAGTATAACTGGACTTACGGTGTTCTAACTACACGGCAAAACGGTACGTTAGAGAACCCTTTCCCTCCTCACTCATAGGCTGAATCTCTAAAATAAACTCAGTACCTCATGAAAACCCGATTTGTTCAAATCCCCAAGAGCCACTCGTTTGCCAGTGGGGTCTTTGAAGCTTACCAGTTAATCTCAGTACCTGAATATTTTAATTGAAACAAAAAATGGAAGGGGGAGAGATGAGGAGGGTGAAAATTCATACATGAACTAGCGACCTGTATACTGCAACGCACGTAAGAGTCTCTGATGGCGTGTTTGTTACTCAGAAGGAATCCTGTACATCCTTGCGCGTGAAGTCAGTGAGAGGGAAGAAGTGAGGAGCAGTTGCAGCAGTAATAATATATCTCAAACTTATCACTACATTTTTGCATCGTTTTTCTTCATTGTACAATTGGAGGGAAAAATCCAAAAGGGGTTTAATTTCTACCTCTACATACAATAAGTTACAAGTTTATTTATTTAAATAATTGTAAAACATCTTACATTTTTTAAAGAGGTTAAACTATAAGCAAATACACACATACACCAAAGTTCCACCATTCGTGTCAGTTTGTCCTAGAAATTCTCTCATGCTGGTACCCTGTTTTGTTGAAATTTTTTTCTGCATAAACTAAATTGATATCTGAAAGGCTCCATAGAAAATAGAAACTTCAACTTTTTCCCCTACAAAGTAAAACAAATTGTATCCAAAATATCAAGCTTGAATCATTTTGCCAATTTCTTTCTCCTTTTAATATTTTACAAATCTGAGGAAGGTTTCGTGTCTTTCAAGAAAGACTTTGCATTTCTGGTTCCGCTCCGCCAGCTGTTGTTCATCCTGGCTCTTGGCTGATTCTTCATTCACAACGTTTTAGGAGTTGATGTGGTTGTGTCAGAAATGTGAAGCAGGTAAAAGATGCAGACTTCTATCTTGTCCCATCCATAAAAAATGTTCCCTTTTTTTTTTCCTGGGCCTGGCTTTCCCCCAAAAAAGAGCTTGTAGTGCTATTTTTTTTTTCTTTTTAGTGGTCCATCACAATAAGTAGTTTTGTGCTGTAAAAGAAAAATGAAAAAAAAGGAGGAAAAAAGGGAAGAGGGAGAGGAGCAAAGCTGCCTCTTCCTTACATCGGGGGAACGACAAGACCAGTCATGGCTGAAAAAGAAAATGGACAAAGGTGAAATTCTGGCACATTTTCAGGGAACAAAACACACTCGAGCCCTTCACCCTTCTGTGTGCAGCCATGTCTCGCAGCAGCGGCCTTCTGAGCCCGTTAACCCAGCCCGTCCGCTTGTTTTCGTGTTTTCATGCTTTAGTGAGACCTCAGAGGGTGAGACTGGCAATGACCACGGCCAAGGGACAGCATGCGAGTTCATAGTAACGTCACCGAAAGCCAAGGCTCGTGGTGGTTCTTGAATGAATAAAGGAGATAGAGAGGGGGTTAATTTGAGTCACAGTATGTGCATTTCAGAAACACCCTTCTGGGTGCCTGCCCTTTCCCACTGAGCTGCTCATTTGCTTGCAGAGAGAGTTATGTTGAGGGTGAGGGGAGACGTGAAAGCAAACGGGACCGTGCCCGGGCACGGCTCACGGGCCCCAGCCGCAGGATTACAAGTCCCGAGTCACTGGAGAAGGACCAGAGCTCTGCTCTGCTAATAGAGTCGCAGTGGGATAATGGACCAGCCTCTCTTTCTCGCTCGGTTTCCCCCGTGTGTCGGAATCGCTGTAGTCTTACCTGGCACGTTCCCAGAACGCTGGGCTTATGTAAATTATTTATTAGTCACTCTCCCTGCCTTTAATTGGAGCTATAGCTTCCTGTCTGACAACAGCAACAGTTGAGGCAGCCTGGAACTGGTGCTGTTCCCGAAGGGTTCGCAGGGTAAGTTAAGTTGATACGTATTTATATAACAAATGAGTGAGTCATATTTTCAAAGAGGCCTCAGTGCAGCGCAAGGTCCTAATCCTGCGAAGATTTATGGTCACTGAAATTAATGGGATTATTCATGTGTTTAAAGCCCTGTCCTCGGAGAATTAATTTCGCCCTTATCTTCATAGTGTTTAAAAAAATGCTTAGGGCAAGATCCTCAGCTACCACCACGCGTTTACTGGAGCTGTGTTGACCTTAGACAACTGTGGATGTGGTCTGTGATTTCATGCAGCGGGGAAGTAAACATTTTCCTATTTTGTAATGGACACAGGCTAAACGTTCCTGCCAATTCTGGCAGACAGTTGAAAGAGAAAGTGAAACCAAACGATCTTAAGTCAAATACCTACTTTTTTAATTGCGTGGGAATTTGCTATTGTTTTTCAAGCAGACAATTTACATAACCCTACATAAAGCAGGTAACGTGTGTATGCCTGTTTTGGGGGGCAGCTGCATAAGAAGAAGAGAGAGTTTCTGATAACACTGAGGAGGCTGCTCCTTTCCTTCTCCTCATCCCCAAAACCAGAAAATGCTGCTGCTGGTTTCTCCCTGCACGTTAACCAGGTGCCTGCCTCTCCACCCCCCAGGGAAGAAAGCCTGGCTGGAGCCTTGCACTGGTGCCCTCCTCCAGATTCTGCTGGGCTGGGAGAAGAGGGAAGCAGTGCCCTCAGTCAGCTGCCGGTGCCGTCCGCAGGGATCCCAGTGGCACAGTCTGCCTGAGCGCTTCCTAATCCGCTTCAGGCGAAATCACCCAGGTTAGCTCAAAGAACTTAAACTGTTTGTCTCCGGTAACCTGGCTGGGGCTTTTGCCTGGAGCAAATAAAAGAGCTCCACAGCCAGTGCCTGGCCGGGCCGTACCCCCGG